>NC_084862.1:5529342-5837046 GCF_951802175.1 Populus nigra | reverse complement strand
TAGAGGGTGTTTTAGAGTTGTAAATTCAATTATTGTGGTTTTTAAGATGTTTTTTGGGTGTTACATAAAAATAGGTTGAAATTTGGGTTTTGAGAACTAAAATATCTTGACCTTGAATTTTTAGGTCAGAATTTGTTATAGTAGATGATAAGTTGGTTGCCTTGACAAATAATATGTCATATAGTCCCTCTCCATCTCTGTTTTTTTTTAATAAAAAAAATAGGAGCACTGCCCTAGCCTTCTAGTCCAAGCACCTGAGATTTTTTTAATAGGGGATTTTTTTAATAGGTTTGGCGCATCGAATTGGCCTTCCAGACTAAGAAGATCTTGGCTTTTTTAAATGACCAAACATGTGGTTTGGCTTTGATTCTTTTAGCCTTTTAACTTTTTTTTCTTTATTTATTTATTTCTTTATATTTTATATTGAAATTCCCTTTAAATAAATATATTAAATTGATATTTAAAGATATGGTTATGCCATAATTTTCAAATAAGATTAAAGCTTTTTATGATAATACTAACAATTATTTTATTAATAATTATATATAACCCTAAAATGTAGATTTTTTTAAATATTACTTATGAATATTCAATGAGAATAAAATATCTATTTTTACTTTTTTATGTAAATTTTTTATATAGTTTCCTCAAATTAATTATTCTTATATTTTTTTCATACAATCAAGTTAAAATTTGGAAGGCATGAGATCTACAAGGGTTCCATGCAAGCGTGTTCTATAGAAGGGTTAAAAAAGAGTTGATGGATTAAAAGCTAGACTATTAGTAATAAGACTCATTTTAACATGGTAAAGAAGGTGTTAATGTTCTCTAGTTCTTATCAATGCTTCAATGGTGATCTATATGCGCCACCCAATGAGTAAGAGTCCCTTCTAGGCTAGTAGTTTATAATAAAGAGTTGATTCAGATATCTAAGTTTGTTAGCAAGCTGGCAAAGAAAAAAGACGTTAGTCAATCCAGCTTAGATCTTATTTTTTAACCTTAGGAAAGTGGCGCCTTATGCAAGCAAGCTTATTATTATTATTATTATTATTATTATTGAAAGTTGTTTTTTAGACAATAAGAATATTTTTAAAAAACCATACTCCTGTTAAAAAAAAATATGTCCTGTCAAAATAATAAAATAAATACATGAATAAGGAATAAGAGTTTTGATTAAAGAAATATATTTTCTTTCTCGGTTTAAATCATTGTAATTCTTACAAATATTTATTTTAATTGTCACAAATTCAATAACAGAAATTAAAAAAGGAACCCACATTAGTGCACATGCAAACTACCTAGAAAAGAAATTAATAGAGGTTGATGTTTTACTATACACCTATCTCTTGTTCACCTAGAGATAAAAGTACTAGGAATTGCACTATACATCCATAAATGCTTTTTGTATTATTCATGGGATGTGGAAATATACATTTTGCTCCTTGTAGTTTTAAGTGTGTATGTTTCAGTCATAAACCTTTATTTTCCTGACATTTCAGTGTTTGAAAGGTGAGAGAAAGTCATTAAAAAAGGGAGAGGATGAAAAATATTTTAGTCAACCATATGCTAACAAAAAAAAAAGGATTAATCTTGGTATCAATATGTTAGTCTTAGAGATGAGAGTTTGATGAAGGTTGCTTGAGCCTTTAATCATATAAAAAAAAGTAAATCAAAATCCCCAAAGTTTGTTTTAATTTAGTTTTATTGTGAGTCTTGAGACTAATCAGATGATATTTCAGGGTTTGTAATATAGTTATTATGTTCATGTTTCTATTGCTAACACCTTTTTGGATGTGACCCCCGATAGTCTGTTAGGGACTGATTATTTGATAAGGCTTTTATCTTTCATGTTCAGGCATACCAGAAGAATGAACACAATGTAGTACCATAAAATTAAGGTAATTATATATCTAAACTGAAACATAAAAATTAAAAGAAAAGATATTCATCTTTCCCTGTAAACTAACTACTTTATCATACAAATAATATCTTGCTTTTAGTATTTTAGGTGAGTGTGGACAAGTATATATGTAGTAGGAAAAACTCTTGTTTGGATCTGAGAGCATTTACCCAAGGTCTTTCGCCTTCACTCATCAATCATTTGAGCAATGCAAGTAACACATTTTCTTTTACTACTATTAGTGTTACAAACTTTAGATATGCATCACATAATTATCCATATTTTATGAAAGATTAAGAAATTTAGGTTTAGGGAATAGTGACCTATAAAATTAATAATGCGGTTCGTTTCACATGTTCAAATAAACGAGAATAAAAAAAATTTCACTACCAAAATCATGAATTCGATGTTGGTTATTTTTTATTAAAAAAGAATAATTGAGTTTTTTAGGGTCTTACAATCTTTAGGATTGATATTGCACATTCATAAATTTAGGTTTTCTAAAGTTACACAGACACTAAACAACCGATAAGCAAATGAAAAAATGATTTTTAACAATTTTACAACGTACTATCAAAGATTTTCAAAGCTATATATATATATATATATATATATATATATATATATATATATATATATATAGACACACACACACACACACACACACACACTTGTTTATTGCTTATTTGAGGAAGAAACATGTATGATCTTCCACAACCTAGAAGAGACAACCACGTTGATCCATAAAATCATTTGAGAAATTGGTGTTAATTAAAAAATATATATTTTTCAATTTAGGAGAAAGGAGATTATCTTTCAATTTTTTCAGTTAAAGAGAGAGAGAGAGAGAGAGAGAGAGAGAGAGAGAGAGAGAGAGAGAGAGATTATATGACGTTTGTGTCTAATATTGGCTATAGTATATATGGGGTACTACCAAAATCATGAATTTGATGTTGGTTATGGTAAAAAGTTAAGTGTTTTAGTATTTAAAAAGTTGTTGGTTATGATTAAAGGGTTGTGTGTTGAGGAAATTATGATGGGACTTGGGAAAGCATGCCAAACACGGTTGCAGTTGGGATAGTTGGTGGTATAAGATAAGCAGGATCAAGTGGAAAATAAGGTAAAGGAGCAACATGAGTTATGTCATTTTAAGTGAACTAAGGGCAAAAAGGCCTCTCATTTTTCATGAACTTCTAGCTAATAAGTGTGATCAACTATATAATGTAAATTTTGCTTATTTCTTGCTAACACTTCCCCTGTTCATTTCCTTATTATTTCTCCCAACATTAATACCTTGCTCCCACTCATTCAACTACTAATACAATATCTATAAAATTGATTCGTTTCCAATAAGTACTTATAGAAAGGGTTTTTTAACTTTTTATCTAAGAGAGGAAGCTAGATTTGAGCTGCAATTTCTCATCGATGATAGGAATATTTCTTAATTTATATACCAACAGAGAATCGCACCACTCAAATTTTCATAGAAGAAATGGATAAAAAACTTTTCATCATTGATTACTTTAACCATTTTGCTACAATAAATCCTCAAGTGAGTTTTAGGGCATTCAATACTTATATACTTGGAAAATTAAGGCACCTTAAATTTACATAGGATGAGTACATTTGGCATTAAGCACATTTTTAAAGCCTTCATGGAATCATATAGATTTATGCCTTTGATTACTCTCAGTCATTCTTTAATTGCCATGAGTTTTTCAAATTCATACTCTTCTTTAGGCTTTTCATTCAAAACTTCTTCTATAATAGGTTTTAGAGAAGAGTTAAATATCACTTATTGAAAGGTCAATAACACTATAAGAAGAGGAGTAACTTTTAAGATTTGAGCATTAGGAGCTAAGAGGATGTGTTATGGGGTGTGCACTTTTAAAACATTCTCTTTATTGGAGGGCCCTTCATTGAATGGCCTATTATGAAGGTTTTGTTCATATACACTAGTGCGTTTAGTTATCTCACTTCTCATCAATTCCATATATTTATAATAATTCTTCTCTAAAATAGTTGTTCCTTTATCTTTCATGACTTGGTTCGATGTAGTTTTTCAAGGAAAATTAAGCTTTTAAATTGTACTTTGTGTTTGTTTCCCTCTCTTTATAAAGAAACACCAAATTAATATGTATGAATATGAATATTCATAATAATAATAATAATAATAATAATAAAATGATTGGCTGGATATAGAGTAGTAGCCTTTTGTGACAGATAATAAAGATTTTGAATCTCCCAACACTATAAAGAAGTTTGACAACCGCTTGAATATCCCAAATTTTGAGAGAAATTATCCTTTTATGGCTAGACATGAGCCACTTCATCATAAGCTCCTTGTTTTCATCTTTCAACTTTGCATAATGGTTGTATGATAAATTATTGAATAGATTAACCCATCCATTTTGGAAAGAAAAATTGTTGTTGTTGTTGTTTAGTGACAAAACTCAATCTTTCAAGGACAAAACTGAGAGAAATTGTTCTTTTATGGCTAGACAAGAGCAACTTCATGATAAGCTCCTTGTTTTCATCTTCCAACTTTGCATAATGGTTTTATGATAAATTATTGAATATATTAATCCATCCATTTTGGAAAGAAAAATTATTGTTGTTGTTATTGTTATTATTATTTAGTGACAAAACTGAATCTTTCAAGGAAAAAACTGAGCGAAATTATTCTTTTATGGCCAGACATGAGCCATTTCATCATAAGCTCCTTGTTTTCATCTTCCAACTTTACACAATGGTTGTATGATAAATTATTAAATATATTTGAAAAGAAAAATTGTTGTACTTATTGTTATTATTATTACTATTATTTAGTGACAAAACTCAATCTTTCAAGAACAAAACCCTTTTAAGTATTATATTGTCCACGAGTTGATTATTTAGAGAAGAAAACATTTTATTTTCATAACCTCTTGATTTAACATAATTGCACTCTTTAGAGAATAAAAATTTAAAATATTGGGGATAGAACCCTTTTAAGAATTATACCATTTTTAAGTTTGCAATTACCAATTGACATCACATAAAGAATCATATAACACACGATTGAAACATAATTCTCATAATAATCCAACAAGCATAAAGAAACATTAGATACATAATAAAAACCATTCAACATAGACAAACCAATATGAGCAAACATAATGTCCACACATAATAAATCATCCATATATTCCTTATTTTTAAAAAAAAGCAAATCAACACATTTGGGTTCAAAATTGACCTTTCGGAGTTGCTGAAAATTTTAAAGGGCAGTGTTGATGACTTGAAATCAGTTGTGGCATGTGGAAGTTAGCAGTGATGCATGACAATAATTGGTGGTGTGTGGAAGTCAAGCAATGATATATGACACTAGTTGATGGCTCTTGAATCGATGTTCTGGCTGGAAAAGAAGCACATTGATGGGTAAAGTAGTTGTGCCTCCTCCTCCTCTTCCTCTGTATATCCGCAACAAGATAGAACGTCATTTAAGGAGAGATATTGAGCTAAAAGGAGATTTAGTTGCCTCCTTACTTTGTCGAGTTAAAGTTGTTGGTTTCAGGGATATTGTTGGGTTTGATCGATGTTGAATGGTCATAGTGGTAGCCATTGTGTAGTGGAAAGGTTGTTGGATGCGAGGGAGAGGAGGGAAGAGTTGGAGGGTGTTGTGTGGTGGAGTGGTCACTGCTTTACTATTGGAATTGTAGGGGAAAGGTCACGGTTGTCGGAGATGGTGGTGACTAGAAGGGAGAGTAGGAAGTGGTGACAAGCTTGAGTCCAAGGTTTTTTTCTCCCCCCTTGTTTCTCTCATTTTTGTTTGTTTATACGAGACAATTTGTTTTTGAAAAAAAAAGGAGTGTTTGTTTTTTTTTGAAAAGAAACCTTGGTGTATTTAAATTAATATTTTTTGTGTTTCAAAAGTATTTTTGAAAAAAATTAAATTTTTTTTATTTTTTTCTTTATTTCAAATTAATATTTTTTTAGTTTTTTCAGATTATTTTGATACGCTAATGTAAAAATAATTCATGATAAAAATAATTTTGAAAGTAACCGCAACTACACTCTCAAACACCAAGTCTTTGGCTGGTCAAACCTTTGGAAGGAAAAAGAAAGAAAAAAAAGAAAGAAAGCTCTCATTTATTTATATTGTTTTGGATTCTCTAAAAAAAAAAACTAATTTGAAAAATAATATTAGGCAAATTATATTGTTTTCTTCTTGATTATGGATTTTTATTTAATCAAGTTTCATCTTTCAAATTTGTAGGATCTCTTTCAATAATTTGTTAATTTAGATCCATCCTCTATTTTTTTTTGTATAATTTCTCATTATTATTTTTTATTCTCTACTCTTCTTAATTCATTTTTGTTTTCACTCTCTATATGTTTTCCTCTTTTTTATTTATGTTATCCTTCGCTAGCCGTTTGCTTTCATTTACCGTTTTCAGAACGCGGGGAGATGAGAGGACCTAGAAAATTTTAACTCGTTTCTGAATAGTCAATTACAAGAACAGTGCCGGCCGGCAATATATGAGTAAGGAAAAAATATAAAAAATATCTTCAGATGAGCAAAGAAATTGTCAAACACCCGACAATTGCACTTTCACAATCTATTTTAATCGACCAGACGTAAGAAATACAAAAATCCCTGCTGCCCTGTTGAATGACAAATCTCCATTTCCAATGCTTCGCAGGTGTGTGTTTATGGTCCATCCGATGGACACAAAGGCTAGTGGAGTCACCGGCACGCTCGAGTATCGGTATATATGCGCATTAACAGTGGCGCTACAAATGTTCCTTGCTGCGTGGGGCCACCTTCGAAAATCTATAGCCATAGATCATCCTAGGATGGTGAGCAAGTGCTCATGATGATACCCCTGTCATGTGGGGTCTCCTTGGAAGATTTTGAACCATTGATTACGCTAAGAATTTATACAGGCGAGCATGATATTAATCACTGCGTATTGAAAAAGTAGGGACGGAGCTTACCATATATAAAAATTATTTTTTAGGCTTCCAATAATGATTAGGTAAAAGCAATAAATCATTACCTTCTATGACTACTGGCACTATAAGAGCAGAGAAGTATATATGTATTCTCACAAAAGTCTACTAAGGCAGTGATTTGAGAGTAAGTAGAATTTGACAAAAATATTGAGGGATAGCCATGGGAGAGGAAGTAACTAAGATGGGAGAAAATGGCCCCTTATCAGCAAAGCTGCAGCAACCTACACACTTTGTCCTGGTGCATGGAATAAGTGGAGGGAGTTGGTGCTGGTACAAAATCCGGTGTCTCATGGAGAATTCAGGCTATAGGGTCTCCTGTGTTGATCTCAAAGGCGCTGGCATCGATCCGGCCGACGCCGATTCTGTTCATTCCTTTGATGATTATAACAAACCTCTACTGGACTTCATGTCTTCCTTGCCTGATAATGAGAAGGTCCTTCATCAACATATCCATGGTCTTTTGGGTCCATTAACGTGCTGCGCATATATATGTATGACCGATTTCTTAATATATGATTGCTCTTAATGTTTACAGGTGATACTGGTAGGTCATAGTGCCGGAGGGCTAAGTGTAACACAGGCAACTCACAAGTTTGCAAAGAAGATCCGGTTAGCCGTGTACTTGGCTGCCACCATGCTCAAGCTGGGATTCTGGACAGATGAAGATATACAAGATGTAAAATTATTTCATCCATCCATCTCTCACTTTTCTTTTCGAGTTTCTTTCATATACCTCTGAAGAATTCATAAATGGTGGTGTGTGTGATATGATAATGGCATCAGGTTATTGTCCGTCAGTCCCACAGCCCACATATATGCTATCCAACTGTATTCACAAAGTATCGGGGTGTTATCCACTTGATTTCACCGTGACAAATCTAAACATTATCCATAATTGCCGGCTCTTCCAAATGAAAACAAATTAGCACTAGCTGTCTTATTATACTCCAATTGAGAGAGTAGAAAATCTATAAAAATATTTTGATAATTAAGGTGGATAGAGTCGTCAATGTTGCACCCCTCGTCATGCTGCATCAGCACACCCACCTAACGTTACAAGCTACCTAAATAGCGTGAATTACTTCACATAAGTTCGATGATGCAATGGCAAACTAGCCTCTCTAACAGGAAGTCACAAGTGGTGGGAGTTTTCCCTAGTCATTTAGCTTAGTTTGCAAATATATGGAAAGCAAGCACATGGATCGAAAATCAAAGGACATATCACGTTTGTGCTTTTAAAAATCTCTTAAAAGTATCATTTGTGGCCATGCTAAAAGATGTCCATTCTGAAAAGCGCTTCTCTCCTTTTTCTTTTTCTTTATCTCATTTTCCTTCCCGGGGAGGCAAGGAGCATGGGGGGGTTTAGCCGACAAAGACGCTGTGAAACTACTTTGCCTTTTTTCCATCATCATACAATGACAACTTTCTTCAATGCCTTGGAGATTTTTGGAGCTGGAGAAGACAGTTGAACAACCAGATTGTTTTAATATAATGGCAACTTTGACACTCGTTCAGTCTACCTCCTAGCTACGAGGAAAATGATTGATTAATTTATGAGCTGATTATCTTATGCCTTCAAAGTCATGGCCATGTTCCTTGATGTCAAATTGCAGGGAGTACCTGATCTATCCTCGTTTGGGGACGTGTATGAGCTAGGATTTGGATTGGGACCGGACCAACCTCCAACCAGTGCCATTGTCAAGAAAGAATTTCAACGCAAAATCCTTTACCAACTGAGCCCTCAAGAGGTACTCGTATTTCAGTACCAAACTTTGATTATGTTTGGAGCAATCATTCAATATTTCCTGCTTCGATACATTTTCTCCCTATTTTTTTACCAGCAATATAGTTTTTCTGTCAAGTTTTGAAGGCACCATATAAAAGGAAGCTCCCTTATCTTTCATATTTAACCATGATGACAAGTGGGTTTCTTCAGGATTCAACCTTGGCTGCCATGCTTTCGCGACCAGGACCAATCCTAGCATTAAGGTCTGCAAGATTTAAGGAGGAAAACGATGATATCGACAAGGTGATGCGAGTATACATTAAGACCACGCACGATCATGTTGTCAAACGTCACCAACAAGAAGCAATGATAAAAAGGTGGCCACCATCTGAGGTTTATGCACTGGATAGCGACCACAGCCCGCTCTTCTCCACCCCTTTTCTGCTCTTCGGTTTGTTGATCAAGGCAGCAACTTCTGTTGGATGTCACTAATAAGAGAGTGTGAATATCCTCGTGGATTGAATACACCTATACTCTTCTTCTATTTTCTTGATTGTATCCAATAATTTCCAAGACTCTCAGCTTAGCTAGCAATCATACATGGGGAAAAAAAAAACATGAACATGATATGAGAGTATAAGTTTTCCATTTAGTGGGAAGATTGTGATCCTATTCTAGTGTGCTAGCTCCCCAGAAATTTGCAAATATACATTTCAAAGCTGCATTTCTTTTATGAACTTTGAAAGACTTGCACACTCCTTGATCTCCAATTGTTTGTGCTGAATGAACTTATGCATTTTCTTGTTGAGCTCCTATCATCTGCTGCATGAAAGGAACCAGGTGAGGTTGCTGGTGTCTTTCTCTTTAGCCATCAAGATTTAAAGTTCAAGTGAAGATATAATTAAGAAGTGCAAATTCTCCTAAATATTTTAGTTTTGATATGAACATCGTGTCTTTAACATAACTGAAGAGATAAGCTTAATTTCAAAGCAGAAAAACTGACTTCAAAATACACTTAAGTATAATACTTGTAGTGTGAAACAAATAAAATCAAATAAATAACTTTGTATACACAAATATTTTTTCAAAACAATCCTTACGTGAGGACTAGTCCGTTGTCCCGCGTATTGAGGCCGGCGGACCGGTTTTTAAAATACATAAAACAAAATGTCAAGATTTTGAGGATTTTTTTAGAAGTGATATTAAACCCTATAAACTAGATTACCGATAATAATATTATTTAAATTTAAAAAAAGTCAAGATGAAATTAAAAACTTATATAAAAAAAATTAAAATCAAATAATCTTATAGAAATCATAATAGAATATATCATGAATATCAATTCAAAATAAACCAAATGCTTAAAAAACAATCAAGCATCACATCTTTTTAAAAAAAGAATTGAGACAACAACATATTTGATCGACTTAGATTTCATGACCTAACATGACAAGCTTGCGATTCGGGTCATGAAATTCTATGGGTATAATTTTGTCTTTTTAATTTATTTTTTACCTAATTATAGAAAAAAATATTTTCAAAAAGCTAAAGAATGAAACTTAAAGAAAACAAATTAAAGTTACAAAAAATCTAAAAAATGACTTAAAAAAACAATATTGATATGGTGACATACTAAAACGGGTTGGGTCAATTTGCTACACCTACAACCCGGATCATTAGATCGTGATAATAATATAAAAATCAAATTTGAACAAATCAATCACATAAAAAAATACAGCAAGAATTCAATCAAACAAATTTAAAAACATATTTAAAAAAACATATTCAAACAATAAAATATTTGATCGACCTGAACTTTGGGGATTAACCTGTCAAACCTGCGACTCAGGTCATATGTTCGACTAATTATAATGATTTTTTAATTAAATTTATGTTTTACCTAAATATAAAATAATAAAATTAAAAAAAATAAAAGGCCGAAAACTAGCCTAATCATTCGTGCTTAGTCTTTTACAAAAACGAGCTTAGTCATATAGGCCTTCTAACCTAACCCGTGCACCTGAGCTTGGTTTTGTACTTTTTATTTTTTATTCTTAAAAAAAAATTAGTGGACAATTCGTTGTCTACTGTTTGCAAAATCCAACGACTAAAGGGTTGTCCAAAAATTTAGCCTTCAATTTTTTCTTTGAAAAAAACCTATTTTTCAACTCATTTATGACCCAAAACATATAAAAAAACACCTTGATAAACTTATTTATAACCTCCAATAATCTTAAAAAATAGCTCAAAAATCCAAAATCAACTTGAACTTGAAAATCTTCTTGCAGGCAAATCTACCTTTCAGGCAAGGAGAAGAAAAAATAACATCTTGGTGAAACTCCCCTCATCAAATGGAACCTATTGACACCCAGATTGACTATTTTTTATGGTCAAAATCGCCATCAATGATGACTTTCTTTCTCTACACTAGAATCTATAAATTAGAGATTGCCAATAAGTGAGGATGGTTGATCGATTATGATGCCTGATATGACAAACTTTCCTTCATCATCATCAAAGATGGATGATGAAAAGGCTGAAGTTTAGGGCCTCTTCATCAAAGTCAATTTAAAGACTGAAGACAAGCCTAGAATAACCTATATAGCTGGGAATTTTCCATAACATTATCATAAAAATTTGGTATCATTACTCCATACTTATAAGGATTGTTCCACTTGGGATTATGATCAGATGCCTAGGCTAAATAAAAGTTTGGTCGAACACCCATTATCAATCAAGCCTGAATTTAAGCCAAGTAAACAACCTTATAGAAAAAATAGATTGAATATTAGAGGATCGATTCATTAGGCCAACTAGATATGTAGAGTGAATTTCTAAACATTATGCTAATATTAAAAAAGAATAGCAAACTATAAGGTTGTATAGATTTTAGAAACATTAATCTTGCAACTCCAAAAGTTGAATGCCAATAATTGATATATTGATCGATTTAGAAAAAAAAAAAAAGAGATCTTTAACTTTATGGATGACTATTAAAACTATAACCATATCTTCATTATAGAAGATGAGGTTTTAAAGACCACTTTTATTTATCTTAATTCTCTGAGAATGTATGAGTGGGTAGTAATATCATTTGATTTAAAGAGAATTAGTGCTTCTTATTAGAGGGTCGTGAATAGTATCTTCAATGAAAGTGAATCAATCATAATATAAAGGTTTATATTGATGATATTATAGTAAAATCAAGACTTAAATCTACCCATTTATATGAGTTATGTTCTACGTTTAAATGTATGTGAATGCACAATTTCAAGATGAATCTATTGAAATATATATTTAGCATGTAGGTAAGGATTTTTTTTGGGATTTCTAATGCATTAACATGCATAGAGGTAGACAAAAAAAAGCAACAACGATCATGAAAGTAAGATCTTTACAAACTAAAAGTAATTACAGAGCCTTATTAATAAAATCAGTTTTCTGAGGAGGGTCATATAAAACATTTTAGAAAAGATCAGGTTGTTCACTAAACTCTTGAAAGGAAATAACATATATAAGCTTTAATGGATTAATAAGCATCAAAATACCTTTTTTAAAAAATAAAAACTTATATAGTTTAACATTATTATATATTGGCCCCATCAAGACTTAGAAAACTTTTATGTTTATGTTTATATATTTTGGCTATATAAGGGTTGATTGACAACATGCTAGTATAGGAAATGAACCTAGACATAAACAATTTATGTATAATATCATTCATGTCCTTAAAAAGTTTTAAGAATCACATACTTCAATAACAAGCTTTATTTATCCTTATATTTTCCATGTGTTAAGTTATGTTGGCATATACTACTAGTTAGTGTATATGTAATCTATAAAATATATTTAACAAAATACTTGTTGTCTAAACCTTTTTTAAGATAAAATACTTGTTCTCTAAAACTTTCTTAAGAGGTTGCACTAGCAAATAAGAATTAGCATTATTTGAATTTGATTTACAATATATGCAATAAATTGTGGTTAAAGGCCAAACTTTGACTTATTTCTTAGTTGATCATCCCTATCTTGATATCGACCACAAGGTAGAACAAGGCATGAATATTATTGTTACAAAACCTATTTCATGGCAACTATGGTTTGTTGGATAAAAAAATCAATAGTAAGGCCAACACACAGGTGGTAATAATTTCTTAGTAAGTCATAAGGTGAGCTTATCATTTTGACTTGATTTTTCTTGTACTAATGATGAAAATGAATTTAAGGCCTCAATTATAGGTTTAAAATACTTCTAAATTTATAAGTGTACATGTTGAAAAGATTGAGTTTGATTTGTGAATGATTATTTGAGATGAAAATGTTTAGATTATTTATCCAAATTAGATAAAGAATTAGTCAAATTTACCTTATAGGATAATTATGTAGTTTATTAGGATAAATTATAGGAAGTTCATATAAAAGATAAATACAAGTTATCTAAAGATAACTATTAAAGAAATGTTTTTGTGAAACATAAATAGTAGTATGTTAATAACATAACAAACTAGAAAAAAAAGAAGTAAAGATAATGTTCTTATCCTTATCATAAGGATGTGTATATAAGGAAGGATAATCTAAAGTATTAGTAAGGCAAGGGTTGCACTTACAGCACAATAAGTATGCCCAACAAGCTAAGAAGTTATAAAGAGTTTGCACTGTATACTCTTGACACACGAGTGGAGTGTGAAGAAAATTATCAAAGAGAATTGTTCGTTGAAGAGTTGGAGAGCCTATAAACTCATAGGGAAAGTTCCTATGTTAACTGTTAGCAACTAGATGTTCAAGTTAGGATAATATTAGTTTAAAGATCTTTATATGTCGTGGCAAGCTGCTGCAGTAGATGATAAAACAGGGTGTTTGTCTTGATAAGTAAAGTGATATAGTTACAAAGGATTTGTATTCATAAATACTCATCTTGTAATCTTCTTAACTAGTGAAAGTTGTCTATCATGGGTTCGGCTTTCTCGAAGGGTTTTTTTTTTTTATCTCTTGAAGAATTCTTTAAAAGGTTTTCCCTTCATAACCAAATAACTTATTCATTTAATTTTTTATACTTATATTTATTTGGTTATTAATCAGTGTTTGAAAAGTGTTGGTTGTTCATTTAACATATAGAGAAAAAAATTGGACTGCCAAATGGTATCAGATCAAGTTCACTTATTCTAGAGTAAGATTTATTTTCCTTGTGGAATATGTCAATATTAATTTCACCACCACAATTCAACGGTAAGAACTATGCCTACTAAAAGGTAAAGATGAAAACTTTTCTCAAATCACTAGACAAGAAAGTTTGGCACTCAGTTAAATATGGATGGACCAAGCCTGAAACTCCTTTCAGTGACTCGACTAGAGATGAATCCACTATTGGTAATTGGAATAATAAAAGCCTGAATGCCATATTCATGGCAGTGTCTTTTAATGAATTTAAAAGAATCTTCATATGTGAAATAACCAAAGAAGCTCAAGATATTCTTGAAATTATTCACGAGGGGACCAAGATGGTGAAAATTTTTAAATTACAAATGTTAACCTCAAGATTTAAGGATATAAGAATGTTAGAAGATGAGTCTTTTAATGAGTTTTATGAAAAAACTTAACGATATTGTAAATTACAGGTTCAATCTAGTAGAAAAGGTAGAGGACTTATGAATTATAAGGAAGATTCTAAGATCTCTGCCTGAAAGATTTTGACCAAAAGTAATAGCCATAGAAGGAAGAAAGTGAGGATCTAGAAACTATATGTGTTGAAGAATTGATGGGTTTCTTATAAACTTATGAATCTACCTTCTCTCATCAAAAGAAAGGTAAGTCCATTGCTATTAAATATGTTAAATTTATTCTTCTAATGATGATCTTAACAATGAAGATATAGCTTTTATAGCTAGAAAATTTGTGTTTAAGAAAAAGAACAATGGAAAAGATAAAAATGGCAAAGATTTTGCCGAAAGAAATGAGTCAGAAAATAAAAGTAAAAGTAAAATTGAATCTAAGAAAAGAGTTAAGTGTTTTGAATGTTCAAGATATGATCACTTAAGAAATGAATATTATAATTTTAAAATAAATAAAGGAAAAGCCCTTAATGTCACTTTTTCTTAAGCTTGATGATCTGTTAAAAGCTTAAAGGTCAACACTAATCATATATGTCTAAGATACATGACGGATAGAAATTCAATCAACAATACATCGATAACCTCCCATTCCAAAGGAATTATCTTTGTAAAAGGTGAACTAGAAGAGATTGTCATGCCTAAAAATGAGTCAAACGAAGTCCAAACACGTAAGTTGAAAGATAAGTTTTTTTCTCACTTGTCAATAATGTGGAATTGTAGGACATGCAAAAATAAACTATTTCAATCCAAGAAATAGAGTTTCTAATAATAGTCTATAGTATAAAATTGACTTAGTATTAAATTAATTGTGTATTATAGAAATAAAAACCAGTAAGTTAACGGGTTATGAGAAATACCAAGAGTTTAAAAATTCTACTATAAACAAAATCAATCGGTAGTAAAGAAAAAAACAATATGTCTAGTAACACATACATCACTGAAAAAAATTAATAACAATTTATGGTGGTTAAATAGTAGTTATTCTAAACATATGTCAAGAGATAAAAGACAGTTCAGAAAATTTAAATTCTTGGGTGAAGGATTAGTAACCTTTAGAGATGGAAGCACATCTACCATAAAAGGTAGGGGAAGTATTGATATTCATAGTTTTCCTACTTTTCATAATGTTTTGTTTGTAAATAGTCTTAAAGCTAACTTATTAAGTATAAGTCAATTTTATGATAAAAATCATAGTATGTATTTTTCTAAAGATGAATCTAACAATTACAATCGTGTTGGTAAATGGATTATAAAAAATACCAAAACCTTAGACAACTATTATGGAGTTTCAAACTTAAACCATCTTAGGTTGTCATAAGGTTACACTTGATGATATTGATCTTTAGTATCAACGTCTTGGTCATACCAACTTTAGAGACTTGTCAAAGATCTCTGAAAATGAAGTAGCATGTGGTCTAACAAAACTATAACCAATCAGGAAGATGGTGTGTAGAGCATATCAGGATAGAAAACAAACCAAGACTCAACACAAAAAAATTATTAACATTTTGATTTCAAGATCTTTTAAGTTATAACATATAGAATGGGTCCAACTCATACTTAGAGTCTAAGTGGAAATAAGTATATCATTCACTGTAGATAACTATTCAAGATACACTTGGGCTATTCTTGTAAGACCCAGACTTTTGGCCCAAACCTAAGCCCAAGTCAGCCCAAACCCAACCTAAGTTAACCTAGGTATTTAAGGAAGAGTTGCAAGAGAATTTCTTTCCTCTCTTCTAATTCTTGTAGCCGTCTTGACCCTCCCCTCCTCAAACCAAAGAGTTTAGTTTTTGATCTTGAGTTTGGTTCAAGAAAGGTGGAAGTAACAAGTAAGTAGTTCTCTTTCATATTACTTTTGATTATAGTTTGTTTATGGAATGATTAAAAAAGAGATTAGGGTTTATAAGGATTGGAGGTTTATATTGTTAAGATTGATTTATGATTATTAAGGGTTTAATGTTAGGTGATTAATTAGTATGTTGTTGAAAATAAGGATTTATGAGTTGATTTGTTTAAATTAATTTTTATGGGTTAAGAAATTCAATTTTACCTTGCTGTAAAATTTGGACAGAATGGTCTTGAGGTTGAAGATGGCCAAATTTTATTTGGTCCTTGATTTATGAAAATTACAGTTTAGTCCCTAAACTTTGGGAAAATTATAATTTGACCCCTAAATGTATTTTGAGATTCTGGACAGTGTTATTATGAGATTAAGGATGATGAATCTCAGTTTGATAATTGATTTGGAATATTTTCAGTTTGGTCCCTCAACTTTGGGAATTTACATTTTAGTCCCTGACTTTATGAAAATTACAATTCGGTCCCTGGTTTGTTCTAGACAGAATTTAGGATGGTTTATGGGTGAGATTTTAGTATGGTTATGTATTTATAGTTTGGTCCAGTTTTGGTAAAATTACGTTTTTGTCCCTGTTTTGGATAATTATCGTTTTAGTCCCTAAACCTAGGGGACTAAACCTGCTTTTCTTTTATGCATTGGAATCTTTTAATTATATTGCTTTGAGTTGCTTTTGAGTATATTTCGTATATTTATTGTAGGCTCTCCTAACAATCCTCAATATGTTTGTCGGGTGTTTCATCTGATATTCCTTTTAGTTCTATATTTTTCAGGTAAGTGAGATAATCTTTAATATGCATATAATATAAATAAATATGTATGTTGATTATATGATGAGTACAACCAGTAAATTTCTTGAGTATTTATATATATTGCTTTATTTTCCGAGTACTCATCTATTCTTGAATTTGCACTCGCAATCTGTCGAACTAAATTCTATTTGATATGATATACATTTCTTTGATGATTATGTGACTATCGATTATGCCTTGATATGGGACTTGTTAGTAACTCCATGCTAACGGAGAGTAGTTAGCCTATGTGCACATAATATTCTGTATACCTAGCTGGTGAGAGAGGCATCAGCCTGTGGCGACTGATCATCCCATAGTGGTCACCTTCGGGTGTCATCTGGTCACCTTCGGGTGTCATCTGATCTCTGACATGTATTCCACTACGTTATGATAATATGTTTAGTATGTATATGTATATGTATATCAAGATAAATCATCTTGCAAACTATAAATATCTAAAATATCTAAAATGTATATTAAATGTTATTCCCTCATTAAGTTGGTTGAACTCACCCTTCATTCTTAATATTATTTCAGGTTCTTAGTTTCTGATAGCAGTTGGACTTGTAGAGTGTTTCTGCTTCTTCAGTTTTGGTCGGTATGCCTTGCTTGTTTTGCGAGGCTTTTCTTTTAGTTTTGATTCGATGTCTTAGACGCTCCACTATTACCTTGTTTTAATTAAGTTTGGATTTTGACAATGTAATGAGTATTATGGATTATTGTTTTTGTTTTAATTACTGATGAGAAATTTTAAACTATCTTTTGGTTTCATCAGTTTTGAATAATATAATATTTCTGAAGATTATGAAATGCTGCATATTTTTGAATAAATTGTTCTTTTGATATGTCTATTTTGAGGCTTAGCATAGGTGGGGTGTCTTTTCGGCACCGCTCCTGCGTTGCCGGTCATGGACCCGGGATTCGGGTCGTGACAATTCTGTTAAGAGAAAAGTCCAAGTCTTTTGATCTTGAGAGAAAATTGTTCAGTAGATTGCAAATAGAAAACAATCTTTACATCTCTAGAATTCGCAGTGATTATGATAAAGAATTTGAAAAATACTAACTTTTCATGTTTTTGTGATGAATAGGGTATACATCAAGAATTTTCTGCTCCTATATATCACTCTCTAGAAGAATGGTATAAATGAGAGAAAAAACAAAGCTATACAAGAAATGGCATGAACTATACTGAATAGTGAGAAAGTTACCTTATACTATTGGGGAGAAACTGTCAACATTATTGTACATATTTTAAACCGTGTTGGGGTTAGACCTAGAAACAAAACTCACTCTTTATGAGTTATGGAACAACCAGAAGTCCATGTTCAAATAAAGTGTTTAGGAGTTCTTGATATATCTTGAGAGATCAAAAAAACTTACATAAGTTTAACAACTTACAAAGTCTATAACCTACAAACTCAAACTGTCATGGAATCAATCAATATGGTTGTTGATGATAATCTGAAGGAATTTGTCAAGAAAAATCTAGATAATATCATTGAGATAACTGAATAAATCTCATTAGAACAAGATGAAAAAGGTTAGGATATGAGTTTTTCACATGTTTCTAAACAATCACAAGAAAAGGAACTTTCCTTGTGAATAAAACACAATCATCCCAAGGAGAATATTATTAGAAAATTGGATGAAGGTATGAGGTTAAGAAAAAACGTTATCCATCTAGTCTTATATATGTGTTATTTATCACATGTTGAACTTAAAACGGTTAAAGATGCCTTATAGGATGAAAGTTGGATCTTTGTCATGTATGAGAAACTAAATCAATTCACAAGAAATGATGTTTGGGAACTGGTTCTATGTTCTAATAATCACAACATAATTATAACCAAATAGATCTTCAAGAACAAATTAGATAAGCATGGAACAATCATCAGAAACAAATAAAGACTAGTGACACAAAGATACACTCAAGTCAAAAAAATTGATTTTGATGAAACATTTGCACTAGTAGCTCATTTGAAATTTGTCTATATACTGCTTGCAATTGCTTGTCACTTAAATTTTAAATGTTTCAGATGAATGTGAAGAGTGCATTTCTAAATATAATTCTATAAAAAAAAAGACTTATGTAGAACAACCTAAAAGTTTCACTAATTATTTATTTTCTGATCATATGTACATGTTAAAGAAAGTCATTTATGGTCTAAAATAAACAGTAAGAGCATGATATGAACTATTAATAAAATATATGTTATAGAAAATAGTTTCAAAAAAAGGCAAACTAATAGGAGGACTCTTTTCATAAGAAAAAATAGTAAATATGTACGCATGCTACTCAGATTTATATTAATGACATTATATTTGGAACGATTCATGATTTATTTTTTTATAAATTTGCTAAAAAAATAAAATCAAAATTTAAAATGAATATAATTAGTGAGTTAAAAAATTTTCTTGGCATACAAATTAAACATAGTGAAAATAAAATTTTCATTTATTAATCTTAATACTAGAGATATGGTTAAGAAGTTTGGCATAAAAAAAAATCATACTAATACACCTTTGAGCATATCTGTCAAAATCGGCTCAAATTCTGTTTATTCTACACTTACACAGGGAGGATTTGGCACGTATATACGCAGCAGAAATTGTTTCTGCTGTTTTGCTGTTTCTCATCTTCATACAAATACAAATGGCACATAATGCATAGGGACCTTAAACCTGAAAATATTCTTCTAGATGCAGATGGACAGGTACGATTTCTCAACTTGCTTTCTTTCTCTCTCTCTCTGCATGCATCTGTGCGCGCGCGCGTTCATGCAAGTGATGTTAATTATCCCTGTGCTTGGTCCCAGGTGATGTTAATACAAGGTCAAACTCTACGTGTGGAACATTAGAATACATGTCTTCAGAAACTGTTCTCGCGAAAGGTCATGATAAGGCTACAGACTGGTGGAGTGTTGGAATCCTGCTTTATGAAATGCTCACTGGAAAGGTTAATATGCATTTGTTGGCGCGCGCCCCAATGTTATTAGTTGTCACTTGAAACTTAAGTCCATCAATGCCTATCATTTATGGATATGCCTATATGTCAACGCATAATCTAATGCAAAGGGGCAACCTGTATTCGCATTTGCCATCATGCCATTGGCAATACCTTCTCATAGATGATCTTGTAAGTATCAAAGATCAGGTCAAGAGTGGGTACTTTATGGCATTTTGTCACTTGAATTGGAAATGACCACTTCTGGTGTTATTTTGTCTTTCTGATCAAATGATCTTCTCCAGATTTAGGCACCAGGATTTAGGTTCGGGTGGGATTAAAAATTAAACTATGCTCCACCTTCCAATTCCATGAAGGTATTGCTGCTTTAAGCTGATGCAGCGGACGTTGGAATTTGATCTGTGGTATAATTTGTTTTCTGGAATAACGAATATGAAGTCTTAGGAACACATTTTCCTCTTCAGCTGCTGCAGAAAGAAACAAGCAAGCGCCTTGGGAAGGGACCAAATGGCAGTGAGGAGATAGAACACCATAAGTGGTTCCAGTCAATCAACTGGAAGAAATTGGAGGCCCGTGAAATCAGGCCTAGTGTTCCCCCTGAAGTGGCAGGTAAGCACTGTGTTGCCAACTTTGAGGAGCGCTGGACTAGCATGCCAGTGCTGGATTCTCCAGCATCTAGCCCAAAATCCTGTGACAAAACTTTTCAAGGGGCTCTCTTATGTGAGACCAGCTACTTCTCTTCAGGGGAATGTATGATGTTCGTTCAGCCTTGACATTACAGGCCTGCGAATCTCGGAGAGTTATCGTTCTGAAAATGCTAGCTGTTGAATTTGTTGAGATGGCTGGAGATTATTATTAAATCCTTTAATGGTTATCAGTTAATGTATATAACTTTGCTTCTGGAGGATAAAACAGTGAGTAAAAGCAACTGTATGTCGTATTCATTTAAAACTATAAATTTAGACTCCAAATTGTTTCAGGTTTGTGTTTAGGATGTGCTTCTAATTGTTCAGTTACCATTTGTGAACGAAGCCAAGTATTTTATGTTAAAAAGAAAATGTAAATTGTAAATTCCACATGCCAAAACAACGAAAAAGAAACAGAATCCAACTTCTGCGTGAGCCATTGAAGATGGTTAAAGAAATCTGTATGAAATTCCGTTGTGGTCATATTGACTGAAGTTTGATGAGCGAATGCTTAAAGCTAATGTAGACTAGGAGTGCAACTTCTCATTGATATCTCAACAGCTAGTCAGCTGAAGACTCGGAAGCCTCACTGTCAGACTTTTTCATGTTGCAGGAAAATTATTTTCCAGCTAGCAGTAATCTTAGGAATAAACAGCTCTGGGAGAGATTCCCTCAACAGAGATACCTTCAAAGAGAGAAAGCCAGCAGTATAGTTTAGAATTTAGCATGTAAAATTTGAAGTATATTTGCTGATGTCCTAATAGGATATTGTGTATGATAATAGACCTGTATCGAGCACAAATATGTCATTGACTGCTGTAGTTGCTGTTAGGGTTGAGTCATACAGAGCAGAAGCTAGCATTTTGGTGATTCTTTTTCTTCCCAATTGCATTTCAAATTGCAATCACCTAATTATAATTTTATTCCACATTACAGTAACTTGTTTTTAGTCGAAAACTATAAGAAAGCACACACACACATAATTACTATGTAGCAACAATCAATGCAGCTGCAATTTCTTTCTCCTTATTCCTCTATTTTGACAGTGAAGAAGAAGGAGCTAGCTTGCTTTATTGGAGATCCACACGTAGTGATTGCTTGAAATCCTGGAGAAAAGGAATATATATACCTAAGAACTAAACCATTTCACTTTCTGGACCCACATCGGTACGATAGTTTTTACCATTTGCTTCTGCATTTTTGCCTATATCCTGGTCTTCTCCAGAGAGTTCTTCGAGTGACTTGCCTTTTGTTTCTGGCACCAAGAAAGTGAAGAAAAAGCCCATCAAATTTACCACAGAAAGTCCAATAATGGCCTTCTTGATTCCATTTGAGTCTCCATCCTGGGTGTAGTACTGTACAACAAATGCACCGATTATAGCTCCTGCTTTTCCTGATGCAGCTGAAATACCATGACATGTCGAGCGGAACCTTGCTGGAAACAGCTCTGCCGGCACTATGAAGGTTGTACTGTTTGGACCAAAGTTAGCAAAGAAGAAGGTGAGTCCGTAAAGAACTGTAAACATTATTGGGTGACCACCACAGAAATCCTTTTTCGAATCTGGGCCACATGCATTTTTCTCCCCTCTAAGATCCCCATACTTGAATCCGAGAATTGCCATGAAAATGGACATCATAAGGAAGCCGCCAAGCTGGATTATGAACCTTCCGATCCTATCAACGAGGAACACAGTAAACCAGTAACCAGGAACAATTGCAACAAGCGCGATTAAGGACATTGCTTTGGAGAGATAGTACATCTCCTCTAACGCATTCATTGAGGAGGCCTTATTTAGCAATCCAGCAGCTGGGTATACATCTTTCTGGGTTAAATTGAGAGTATAGAAAGCAATATCCAATAGGAACCAGGTGCTTGCTGTCCCAAGAAGTTGAGTCCCATGCTTATAAACAAACTCTTTAGAAAAGAACCCGTATGAAGAGTTGGGATTAATAGGAGCCTTGGAACTTGCTTCATCAATAGTAATGTCCTTTTCAAGAACCTTGGCCATATCGTTAGCAGCCTTCTTGTGGTTTCCCTCAACTAAGGCAGTGTACCTAGCTGTTTCTGGCATTTTCATTCGCCAATAATAGGTTAAAGCTGCAGGGACTGCACCAAACATGAGTACTATCCTCCAAACAAAATCTGCTTCAGGCTGAGTTGATAGCACATTGACTTTACTAAATGGCTGAGATGGGAAAGCACTCAAGAATGCCTTGGAGACAATTGTGGATACAGCTCCTGCGAACAGAATTCCTACTCCTTGCATTGCAAAGACGGCTGCAATGAAAGCTCCACGAGTTTTTTGATTGGCATATTCAGACATAATCACAGCTGAGAGCGGATAGTCTCCTCCAATCCCAAAACCAAGCCAGAACCGGAAGAAGCAGAGACTTCCAATCACACTTGTAGATGTGGACCCGAAGGAAAGGCCAGAAGCTAAGGCGCACCCCACCATAGTAACTAGAGTGATGCCGTAAACTTTCTTCCTACCAAGTTTATCCCCAAGCCACCCAAAGAAGAGTTGCCCTGCTAGGGTTCCACATAAAGCAACTCCAGTTATCGCATTGTTGATATTTACCGGAAGCTTACCTGGGGCGCCTTTAGCTGGGTCAAAGTAGTATAGGCGGCCGATAAGCTTGGTTACAGCAGTGATGCAAAAGAGATCATAAGCATCAGTGAAAAATCCCATACCCGCTATAACAATTGCCTTAAAATGGTAGAGTTGAGTCTTGGCATTGTCAAGAGCTGAAAAGACAGCTCGAGTTCCGTCTGACATGTCTGGAGTAATAATTTCTCCAAGCTGATTTGAGAAGTGGAGATGTGTTTGAGATGCACAGGGAGTCAATGCATAATATAAGGCAAGGAATTGAGCGTGTCAGGGATGGCGGTTTTTGTCCTGTATGGATGCAGGACACTGGTAACACAAGAAATTCTCGTTGTGGCTAACGTCTTTATTTATAAAAAGAAACCCGTCATTACCAAGAAATCAGGATGAAGAAAGAGAGATAAACACTCTTTGCCTTGGCTGTTAGTCTTAAGATTCTTTATTCCCAGGACACATCTCAACTTCGCAATCATTTCCTGATTGTCTGTATCGGGTGTCAGTCAATGTTTTTAGCACAGCTAGTTGCCAGGATCACTGCTAATTTAAGTATTTTCTCCATTTAAAAGATTTTGTCTGAAGCATAATTCTTCTTTTTTTTCAGCTGTTTTAGGAATGCTCGCTCGGTTGATATCTGTCTATTTTGTGTCTGGGGTTTCTCCGAAGTTTTCCTGGATATCCTTACAGTATATGCTTAGCATATATGCTAAATACCGTACAACAGATCTCTTACAATGAGATGGAGAAACCAATGACTAATGGAGTCATTGGAAGATTGCCTTTCTTTCCCTGAAACTTTGATGACTTTCATTTTTTTTTTCTTTTTCGTTGTATTTGAATCTTGTACGTGTATAATCCTTGAAACTTTGTATGCTACACAACCCACAAACGACAGGAACCTTGAAAACTTGGAGCTTAACTGGCTTGTGTGGTCCCAGGTTTCCAGTATGAAGCAGCTTAACTTGGAAGCTAAAGCTATAGATTTAGGCATGGCAAATTGCTAACACCATAAATCCTTCTTTTAGCTATTCAGCTTGGGAACTTCGAAAACCATCTTCCATCTGGTTTCTTCAAGACAGTCTTGTAAATAAAGGGGGGGGGTTGACTTGAGGTTGTCCATATGATCCATCATTCCATGCCAACAAGGGCAATGTTTAGAAATCCCTACTTGATTACCAAACACTCATCCACCTTAATAAACTTTTTGCTCTACGGCACTAATGCACACCTCTCTGATGCCTGCTCTCGTGCTTGTCAGTGTATGTGCTACTTCTGATAAACCACCTATACATTAGAAATTCTACTTAAAATCATCACTGTGGATATGGTATTACTGTAAAAGTTGCTACTCCAATAGGCTCATCTTTTTCTAGAAAATGAGTTGCAATCACATAATCATGACACACTTATCCACCTAGATGCAACTTGAAGGGGAACGTCAAGATACTTGGTGCCATCGCACAGAAAGAATTTCCATACACAATTCTTACCATGATGATGTTCATGTGGATCAATCCAACCTTTGAAAGGTGATCATAGTTGCTTTTGGGTCTTATGGGCTGTCCGAAGATTTCCACTGGATGGTGGTTCAACACTTTGGTGATTGGTATAGCACCTCATTTCAGGAAGCATCATCATGGTGGGTAAGAACTGAAATGGTGAACTTTTAAATGCAAAGATTTTCAACGTCATAAACAGACAAGAGAGAAATATTAGCAGAAATACCAGCTCTTCTTCTCCTGTACCTCTTACCTTTGCAGATTTAGCAAGTTAAGCAAGTCAACTTTAGATGATGGTCATTTAGAAATCCGATAGACAGGTAATTATCTAAGCTTGCAAAATATAGTCTCTCCTAAGTACATTATGCTTCTATTTTGATTTTTTGTCCACGTTGGTAATCTAAATAGAGGATTGCGGTGACATTATATCTGCTATATACTTCATGCATTAATGTCTAATAGCATAGAAAAATTGAAAAAGAGACATTATTAAGACTCTGCCTCTCATATCATCAGTCACCATTTTCATGTTAAAATGTGAACAGTTCATTTTTGTTAAATTGACAAGGACTCCAGGCAGTTCGTGTTTGCTGTATAAACGATAGAATTTTAATTTTTCCCTAGACTCTTTTATATAGACAGAAGATGTCGGAACAAGAAGCAGCTGATGGGAAAAGGAAGGATGGGTGTAATTCTTGCGGACACTTGGATAGAGTATAGGCTTCGATGGTGAGTGCATATTACCATGGAAATGTTGAAAATTCATGCAAAGGAGAACCCTTCAGGATCTTGGTAACATCTTCATCCATGGCTCGTTTCAAGTGTTTACTCTCGACAGGTCTAGAATCAACAGAACGCTAAATCTTAGTACGTATAATCGGATCATGATCTCCTTGGCATGGTTGAATGAAATCATTTTAATGATTACAGACAATTCCTGATGTTGAGCAAATGAAGCAAATCCTGTTGGAATTAATGTTGAAATCTAGAATAATGTTAAGTTGAGTTTTCCAAACAGTCCTTTTAGGTCTTACAGGTTCAACGCATTAATGATGTGGTTATCCTTAAGTATCTAGAATTATCATTTGACTAATAGAAATATACATCTTGAAAGTAATGCAATCCAAGTCCATGAGCACTCTCAGATCCATGAGACTTCCCCTCATATGAGAGTAGTATAAGAAAGATTCTTTCCATCATGCATCCCTTATTCTCTCAATTTCTGACAAAACCACTGGTACAGTCAGGATGCACAGCAATATCCATCAAGAATTTTGCAAATTTTCTTTGTTTTTTTTTGCTGCTCTAAACGCCCTATTGAGTACAAAGTTTTTCACTTTTGTCTGAAAAAACAATGATCTCATATCTCACGTGCAAATATCAGATTTTTCAAAAATTGATATACCAGTACCTGGCAGTGGTTGCTGACACTACTACATGGTAACAGAAATTCTGATTGGAGAATGGAATGGAAAATAAGCCAGTTTTCAGGAGTAAGAGTCAATTACGTGACCTAGACTCAAGATTGACAATAGCAGCAGTTTTCCTCTGGAGCTCCGCCATGTTTCCTCCAACAAGTTTGTCAACTTGTCGCCCATCTTTAAGGAAGAGGAATGTTGGAGTTGCTTTAATTTCCCATGAAGTACTCAGTTCCTGCATCCAATCAGACAGCACATTTCACTTATCAAATATTTTCTGTGATTAATCTCTATCTATTGAACACTCTAAAAAACTGAATCATACATATTAATATATTGCTAAGTGTTGATCACATATGAGAACCTGATGCAGAAATTCATATTTGTGTTTCAAATAGGCATCGACGAATTATTACAGCTCAAGTATAATTTCATCACCATGCATATAGATGTAGATAAGTCTTGACTTATGTCTTTTAAATTGTAAAAGTGAATGAGAGTTCGTGTAAAAGTAGAGAGAAATTCTTGACAACCTTGTCGTGCATTGACCTTCATTCTCTGTTACCTAAGGCTAACAGTAAAAACATGTTTTACTTACTGCAAGCTCATCAACATCAACTGTTAGAAATATGACGGAGGAATATTTATCTGCAAGCTCGCAGAAGGCTTGTGCAGTTGTTTTACATGGTGCACACCACAATGCACTGAAATTTACGACCGCCTGTTGGACAGGTGAGGGAAAAAATTACCAGTGTGAGAAATTAGAGATGTAAATGATGACAGTTACATCTGAATACTACCAGAGCATCCATATGAATTTTTCACCCTGTAGTGACTGAATTCAGGAGATGTGGGGAAAAGGAAAATTGAGAGAAGTAAACATAAAAGGTAGCCAAGTATTAAGAACTTACAATCTTCCCATCCCTACTTGCTTCTGATATTTTTTCATTCCATTTTTCCATAGTGGTAAGAAGGTGAACATTTCTACTGGCAAATTCTTTACGATAATTCTCTTGATGAACACTTTCTTCATCACCTCTGTGACACTTATTACAACAAACGCAGACCTGCAAGAGTTATCCTCAATATGTTGAATGATATATCGAGGATGATGGACCGTGTCTAAATATGGGTTACCATGGACATTAGCATCCGAAGCATGATTACTTGATAAATGGTTCAAAACTGGCAAGCCAGGTTTCTTAAAAAATGAAAGAACTTTCGATTAAAACCCTGATAAGCTGGAGCCTGAAAACTTCATGTATTTTAAGGTGATGACATGTAGGTATAGGACAGAGGCTGTGAGTTCAAGAGCTAAATAATGCCTTGTGTTACAGCTGATCATACTGGTCTAGATTATCTTCTAGGTTCTTTTAGGTTTATGGAAATACATATTAAGTGGAAAACCCATTGAAAGTTCTGTTCAGAGAATTGAAGAGGTGATCTTAAATCTAGGCATTCTTGACAAATACTTCGATTTGTTAACTGACACCATCATAGTTTTCATCAAGAAACAAGACATTGTGGATTGTCAACCCTACAACCATTTGTCATTTGAAACGAAATATATACATATTGAGAGGTTTGAAGAAACTGAACACGGAAATGAAGAGGAGTCAAGGTTTCAAAAGGTTAACTTGATCAGGCTCCATTCAACAAAAACAAAGTTGAGAATCAAGATTCACTGCAAAAGAAGTCTCAACAGCCAGCAGGAGCCTTAAAACAGCAAGAGCATTACAGAATGAAGATCACTTATACATGGAGAATATCAGGAGGAGAGATGAGCATAGTTCTTTTCAGCTTGTTTAAAGAGACTCACCGTGGACCAACAATGTCCCATTACACCCTGGTGATGGATTTGCGATTACAGCAGGTTCCTAAAAGAGAATATCCATCAGATCTGTTGCAGTTCTTTTTCTTTTTTCTTCCAGGTAAAACACAAAAGGCACTACAGATACATGGCATAAGCTCTCTTTATTATCATCTTTTAAACCAAAAGAGTAAAATCCAGTTCCATTATTTTTGGCTCGAAATGCAAAATAAACTCCCCTAATCTTCTGCGGATTTCATTATGTTACAGCTATCTTTTCTCTCTTTAAGGTAAAATGTTTCTCCCGTTCCTTCTTTTCCCCTCTTACATTAGCAATGACAACATTAAGCCACCCAAAGCTTTGCAAAACAGTAATGTAGTCTTCCTCTTTCTTGCCGAGACAGCAAAACCATTTAAATTTTGGTGGATGCATTTCATCTAAACCAGATTGTTGACTTACAAGCAATAACAATTGGAAATCACAGCTTTGGATAAATTTGGAAGACATTTACGCATTACCTAAATGAGATCATTTCTTATGTTAATTATCATCAAAAGATTCAAATGATGGAGAAGAAACCACTGAAACAGCTAGAGCAGTCCAAACAAAGAAAAGAATAGATGCATGAAGAGAAGTTTTACCTTTGGATCCAATTGATTCTGATATGTAATGTAATCCAGGATTTCACCACAAGATCATGTCATTAAGGCCTTATCAGAAATAGACAACGTGGGCAGTCAAAGATCCCGTAAAACTTTCAACAGAGAGAGAGAAATGCTAGAGACTATAGGTGTCCTTCCCTTCAGGGGGTGTGTTGCCATTTCAAGTTTCCACGTTTGGGTTGTTTGCTGTAAACTAACGACATATTCTACTATAACCAACGAATAAACAAAGGGCTGCTAGTAAAACAATGCCCTATTTATATAGACCTTTTTTGGCCTTCTATTTCTTTCCTACGACCTCCTTTTTTTGGTCATGGCGTTATTAACCAGAGTGGTTGTTAATATGCAACATGCATGTACAAAGCCTCACCTTACCCTTGTGAAATGCTTTAATCTCAGCCATCTGGAAAATTATCTTTCATCTCTTTTGAATTAATTTACTGCATCATGTTCATTGATTTCATGGATTATCTGTAGTGTGAAATATATCTATTTTACCAAGTTGATTAACCTGAAAATGGCTGATATTTTAGGAGGTTAAGTGGAAACACAATTAATTCTCTGTAAAGTTATCTTAAATTTCAGCCTAGCATAAGGAAGCTTCAGTTTCATGGATTCTGCAGATCAGTTAAAGCTTATCAGCCAGCTTATAATAGTTGGAAAAGAGTTCGGTTACAAGAAATCAAGGGACAGGAAGTTTATTTTTCCGAAGATTAATTCTAAAAATCTTCTACAGGATTCAAGTAGTACAATTCGTGGTGAAGTATGGATACATTGAGAGGTTAAGGCTTAGCATGTGTGCATGATGCATTCATGCATATCGCCTTACCATATCAGACAGCATCTGATATATCATTTCCATAGCGCGAAAAATTTTAAAACTCTCATGGAGTTTGGACATTAGACTCAGCATCGGAGGATGACCTGTTCTTTGAGTCAGAATGTTGAATTTCCTCTATCAGCCTAACAACTTCATCCATTTTGGGACGCATATCTGGTGCTTTTGCCACACAAGCCAAAGCAATCTGAAGCATCTGCACCATTTCCTCTTCAATATTTTGGTGCCTTACAAGCTCAACATCAAAAACCTCTGCAGTCCATTCTTCTCTGACAACAGACCGCACCCATCTTGGAAGATCAGCCACACTGTCATGTCCCTGAACTTGTAGTGGGGCTTTCCCAGTCAGCATTTCCAGGAGGAGCACCCCAAAACTATAAACATCAGATTTCTGAGAGGCTTTGCGTGTTTCAATCACCTCCGGAGCACGATACCCAATGGTTTTATACATGGTTGTGGGGAAGTTCATCAGAGGAGTCAATCCAACATCAGAGATGCACCCATCAAGATCTGGGGTGAGGAGTACATTGGAAGCCTTGATGTTACCATGGAAAAATTTGGCACCACCTTCAGAATGAATGCGGGCAATTCCCCTGGCAGTCCCAAGGCATATCTTCACTCTTGCATTCCAATCCAGTGAATTTCTACCTCCAGCCCTATTGCCTATTATTTCCATGCAAAAAGAGCACGGGGAAGAAGTATAAAATTTATATCAGAGACAACTGATAATACAAGGGAGTGCAGTCAAATTCCTAGTTACAGGCATAGCAAAGTTGAAGTGAGCTGAAAAAGTTTGATTTATACAAATGTTATGGCAATTATGCAGATTACAGCACACCAAGCAACCAATTTACATCATTTTAAATAAACTGAGAGGTTCCACATTATTTGATTTTGTTACCTGGTTCCAAACAACTGTACTTATAAAGTGATTCATCAGAATGTTACAACTCTCAAGGTTTTTTCAAGAATAAAAAAAACCACCATTGAGATCGATTCAATCAAAAAGTACATTATTCTGCAGCAATCGGTAAAAACCAAAAGGATAGATGGGTATAGTTAGCTAAGCTTCATCATGAGGAATTTTATAGTACCATAACTGTCTTTTCTGGCTGTTAATGACACCCAATCTCATAATCGATTCTAGGGAATTCGATCAATTGTTATTAGCCTATTTGGTATTCTTCACTAATTTAACAAAATTTTCTTCTACAAATGCTGTAAATCTTCTCTGCAAGGGCTTTTAACTTTCATGGTTTAAGCCATTGTTAATGTGTAACTCTAGTCAATAAATCAAAAGAGCCAGCATGACTACTTTGTGCTAGACTGCCAGAAACAACTTGATGCAGAACTGTTGTATGATAGATGGGATTCCTAACCTTCTACCGTTTTCATTTGGGAAAACATGTTTCTCACAGAACCAAACACAGCTCCTAAAAGGATAAAACTCACTGGCTGAAGTTTAAACCATTTTCTGGTTCTCATTAAACTAGTGAACTTTGGTCTTGCTTGTTCTCAAGCAGTCGTTACTAGGTGAAAAATTTCCCTGGATAAAAATCACGAGTAGAAAATTTTGGTCTGCCTTGCACAAATTTCTAATGCCAGGTGATGGAAGTAATGTAAAAAAAAATGTGGAGGAAAGGAAAACAAAACTTGTTCATTATAATTGAGCTAAAAGACAGCTTACCATGCAGGAATGCAGATAAGCTGCCTGCTGCCATGTAGTTGTGAACTAGAAGCTTCTCATCTTTGGAGTAGTAATAAGCACGGAGCGGAACAATATTAGGGTGCTGTCCAACTCTCCCTATAACTTCCATCTGTTGCTCAAATTCCTTCTTTCCAGCAGCAACTTCCTTCAACCTTTTCACCACCACTGATGTCCCGTCCTCCAAAACTGCCTTGTAGGCTGTTCCATAACTCCCTTTACCAAGAACTTCAGCTGAAGCCCTCAACAAATCCTCAAGATCAAAGTTATAAGAACAGCCTTCAAAGAAGAAGAGTTTGTTCTTCTCAGCCTCCTGCACCCCACTACCAAAATCCTTAGGCTTCTCGCTCTCAGCCTTCCCTTTCAATACTGTGTTTCTTGCCCCGTCTTTTCTTTTCAAGAAGCAAACAAAGATAACCATAATTAGGAGAAACAGCACAGCTGATCCCCCAATTGCTATAGCAGTTATAGAATTTGAACCAAGTTTCTTGTTGGAAGCAGTGTGAGATTGGGGCTCTGTTGGGGGGTTTAGAAAGTCGTTTGGGGAAGGAGAAGGTGAAGAGGAGATGGTGGGGCAACGCTTGAGAGGCAGTCCACATAATAGAGAGTTCCCAACGAATGAATAATAGGAGAACTTCTGGAAAGATGATGGAATTGTACCATTGAAATAGTTAAAGCTCAGATTTAAAGCCTTGAGTCTTGGAAGGTTGATATCGGGTATGGCTCCGGAGATGGAATTGTTTTGGAGGTATAATGCAGTGAGCTGAGTCAGATTCTGTATGGTGGGTGGTATGCTCCCAGTGAAGGAGTTAAAGGAAAGATCCAAGACATTGAGTTGAAGGGAGATCAAGGCAGGGAAGACGCCAGAGAAATTATTCTGTTGCAGGTAAAGGTGCTGAAGGGAAGGGAGGGAGGGGATATCAGAAGGAAGCTTTCCATTGAGGCTATTGGATCGGAGACTGAGAATCTTTAGAGAATTAAGTCTTCCTATAGTGTTGGCTGGGATAGGGCCATACAGTCCAACGCCTGGAAGATGGACAGCAACCACCCCGGTTCCATTTGTGTTGCAGGTAATGCCAACCCAGGAGGTGCAAACTGAGGTAGAAGCATTCCAATTGAGTTTCCGGATGTGTGGAACAGCAGTAGCAAAGTCAAGAAGTGCTTGTCTGTCAGAATTCAGCTCAGCTATAATCTGAGGCACAACTGGAAGTATGAAGAAAAGGAAAACAACTGTGGAAATGGAGGACAGGAGCTTCATTGATAGTTGCTCAGTTTGAAATGAACTGTGCTTGTTTCTGGCTTCAGCAGCTCCCGGTGCTCTCCTGGTTCAGTGAATCAGAACATTGATAAAAGTTAGCTGAACATGGTTCTGTGGAAATGTTGAAGTTACTGAGATCGTTCACCACAACAGTAGATTACTGTACTTTAAAGTTGAATTTACTTTAGAACAAAAGGAGAAATAATAAATAAGGTGTTGTTGATTGACATTTTTATTTTGGGAAAGCAAAGCTCACTTACCAGAGGAAGCACATGTCAAAAGCAAAGTGGTGATAAAGAATCCAAGAGAAAAAAAAGATTGATGTAAAGAGAAAGCAAAAAGTTAAATTCCCCTTCTTTTTTTTGTTAAAGAAAAGGCATTGCATAAAGAAAGTAGCACTATTGTTCTAACTAGCAGTATTAAGAAAGTAGGAAACAGATGCCACTAAGTCACTATCATTCACTCAGAATCTCATTTCATGCTTGTTCATTTGAGCTATGGAGCTGTGTAAACCTGCGTTATCCATTAGAAGAAGAAATCGATTGGGAATCATGCAGGAGGGAAGCTCACAGGAAGTAGCCATAAAGAAAATAAAGGAGCAAATAATTGATATCCAGTTGGATGTTAAAGAAAGTGTGCCTGATATCACTTGCTGATAACAACATAAAATATATTTTCAAAGTTAGCAAGTGACAAACAAATATTATGGAGATAGAGACTTATACCATGGAAACATGACAATTTTCTATCTAATAACTTCTGCCTTGCATATCCAAAAATACCTGCAAGAAAATCAGAATACAAAAATCTTTCCTGAAATCAGTTCCTGCAAATAGAAGGTAAACGAAATAAAGGGGCAATACACTGAGAGGAGAACCAAGTTCAAGTCCTTTCAGTTGACGCTCCAGCTCAAAAATACAAAAAAAAAGGGTGGAAGTGATAATGATAGTAATGGAATGCTAATTTGGGTCACCGAATTTATAGGCTAGCAACTGTATATATTCTTAGTAATTCTCCCAACTGCTGTCTAAATATTCAGATCAAAAAGCATTATCGCTGACCATGAATTTAAGGTCTGAAACTCCTTTCAAGTCTCAATAATGGATGTACAGAAGAACTTGAATCAAGGCAAAACCCCAATTCTAATTCAAGTTTTCAAGACAAAATGAGAATTTTATCAAGAAGAAAAAAAACCAAGCTATGACTAAAGAAATGGAGGTTATTTATTGTTATCAAACTTCTTGTATCTTGTTTAAAAAGGGAAAGAAAAAAAAAAGAATAAGCACGCAGATGCATTCTTGGCCATCAACAAGACAACCGACAGTGTGGTTGTCTTTGTAACCAGGAATTAACAACGTGAAATGCTTGCAAAAGTACTAGGACTGAAGCCTCTATATGCTATTCGTTTCTCTCTTTTCTGCCATTTAAAGAACTATGCAAGACTTCATTGAAACATGTTTGGTCCCGGTTTTCTTTTGTTAATGGAATACAACCGTGTCTTCTATGCATGCAACCATTGACAATGACACAGCAAGCATTTGAAGTCCAATACGGCTTCATATTAATAGTAAATGTAACCTTAAATTACCCAGGAAAAGCTTGGAACAGCACAATGAATTTGTAGAGCTCACAACCCGCTTCTCAACTTCACAAGAAACTGTAGCCTTTTCATCTATTATCTTCTATATGTGTATGAAAAAGAGAGACAGAAGGGGGAGTGATGATAAGAACAGAAATCCATAGATTTAATATTGCTCTAGCATGATTAAAAAGTAATCTTGTTCTAGTATGGTGAAGACAGTAGGATAGGCAGTAAGCTGGGAGTTTGTTGCAATGTCTTTTCTTGCCTTGAGATTTTAGCTGTGTTGGACAACAAACTCAATGATGGCAACGAATGTTAGTCAAAATCTATGATGAGATTTCCATCATATTTGCAGAGGGAAAGAATTCAAAACTGCCTTGAGCTTACCAAGGGATAGCTAACACTAGATTTCTTTCTTCTCTCTTTCTCCTCTTTTTGGCACGTCCAGGCAAGGAGAAAACCAGCAGACAGAAGATGATGAATAATTAAGCATGAGCTCTTAAGTTGTCACCCTTTATGAAAGTGTTTAGAGCGTATTTGTTTGCCATTAGCTTACAATGTATTGGCATAATAATAACGATAATAATGACTCCCTTACTGTGGTTCCAAATACGTTATGGTGAATTTGAAAATTTTCTGGAAAAAGGAATGATGATTTTAAGCATGGAGAGTTATGACTTGTTTTGACTCCATGCTCAACATCCAACCTACAAACTGCAACTCACATGGTAGGGTCCTTGCCTTTTTTCCTGACAATGGGAAAGGGAGGGGGTCCGTTTCCTTTACTATAAGATCTTGCCTTGAAAAGGGCCCAATAAGGTTTTATGCTGAAACAGATTGATCGCTGGGAATTTAATAAACCGTGTTGTCTTTGCTAGTTGGGTGTCATTTTCCAACCACTTAGACGAGAACAAGACTCGAGTAATTAAGCGGACTCACCACAGCTTAAACAAACTGGTACTGTTTTATCCAGTTCTTGAGAGACACGAATCCACAATGGGACCAAATGAGGAAATCAGGTTCCGCAGAAGGTACTTGGTAGTTGGGTGTGAGCATCAAGTCATGAATCCTACCTCCCATCCTCACTCACGTCATGGCAACGGCAACCACAAACATTGGGGACCTTCTTCTGTGTTACGGATATAAACATCGTACAGGAAAGGAAGGGACTTTAATGAAGACGCATTAAAAGTAAGAAAAATGCACTCCTCTACTAGAGCCCATAACCAGTGAAGTTGCGTAAAAGCTTGATGTCTTGAACTTGTGCGGAAGCTTTCATGTGCTTAAAAATCCAGAGATGTCAAAACTGCTGATGTTCAGTTATCATGCAGTGGTTGTCATAATTACCTATCAGGCATCAGCAACTGCACCCCAGATGTTGGTGATGCATGAATTAGCTGACAAGCAGACCTTTCACAGAACTTGTGACTTCTAAACAAGACTGCAAAATTAACAATGGTCCAGTGGCAGCTTCTGGATCAAGAGAAATAACCTAGCATGCAACAGGCTTTATAACAAGATCAGTCAGGAGTACTAAATTAACAAACAGAAAAGTACACCATGCATGTAACTAAAAATGCACAGGCAACATGGATATCTAGTCTTCGGTACTGAAACCATTGCAATCCAGGTCTAAATCTATAAGCAGATCATCTTAGAATGATTTTAGAGCATTAAAGAAAAATTATAAATTATTGCTACAAGAGATTTCCAGAGTAAGTTGGCAAGCGAGGCAAGGAAACCGATCCATGTCAGAAAAAAATGCCTTCTGTGTGGAAGGCTGCCCCAGTTGTATGCTTTTATTGCCTCATACGGGCCATCTCAACTTCAATAGTACAAAAACTTTTGAGATTTCTGAAGATGACTCGTTAGCAGTTCAGGAAAACTTCGCACAAAATGCGATACTAGTCATGATGCCCGTAAATCAAGCCATGGGCCTCCATTAAGCAAAACAAATCCATGGAAATGAAAAACAACAGGAATGAATGGAAGGGAAACGAACATCAATTTACTAAAGAGGCACTAGGAGCCACCTTTTTCAAGCTTTTCAATTTCCTCACGGTGCTTTCTTTCAGCTTCCTGAAGTTCCTTCTCAGCATCCTCCTCTTCCTCAATTTGATCAAGATCATCAAATTCCTTGCTTGCTGCCATTGCTTTCACAACAGGATCTCTCAGCTCAGATATCAAACCACCACCAACCTTGTATTCTTCTTCGTCTCCAATCAGAAATAATCGCTGATCAGGTCCTGATGCCATGGGGATGTCAACAGCCAATAACCTCATATCATACTGCACAGAAATTTAAAACAGTTTTTTGAATAAGAAGGGTTAAGTTGTTCATTTACCCTTATCAATATGTAAATTTTCTCTCACACACACACATATATATACATGTAAGTGACAGCTCTGGGATTACTTGTGCACAGAGCTCCAGGATAATACATATAAGAAGCTGCTGCCAATAACAGTTTCTAACTTCTAAATTGATAGAAATATGCAAATATGAATTGATAGAATTATGCAAATATGAATTAATGCAACAATACTCCCAACCACAATCCCCTTTCCCTCTCTCTTGCACAGATACTCACGTAGCTAGAAAACTTCATTTACTGTTTAATGCAACAGCAACACGGGTGGCAATCAATTTGCTCCACTTAAGAGAAGCTCAATTTATGATTTATGAGTAGCAAAAGACCAAAAGAATCATAATCATAGATTCCAATTTTTCATTTCTTAAAAACATTCTATTGCCTGATCAGATGCTCAAAACAAAAAAAACAAGTATACCTGGCCTTTCTTCTTCTTAACTTCGACACTGACTAGACCTTTTCTCTCAGAACCTTGTATTGGGAAGATGAGAAAACACCGCTTGCTCCTAACAGTTGGCTTGAAGTTCTTTAGAACAAGTCCACCTCCTGACATCACATAGGCTCTTAATACTGTTCCTGTGAGAGGAGCACCCATAACCTCAAGAATCCCAGCTGAGGTGTTCAGCTTTGTCATGGCCATTCTATAAACTTTATCAGGATTGATTGTAATTCTTGAGCGGATATACAGGCCCTTTAGCAGTGACATAGATACACAAAACACACAAATGTTAACATGTAAGTTGATCCTTGCTTATGGTACATAGACAAAACCAACAATAGTTTGGGGATAAACTGCAACAGAATCTGTACTTTGAAATATATGGAAAATCCATAAATAGAAAGACTCAAGGACTTCTGATTAAGGATGCACCTTTCAATTTTGATCATGAGTCATGACCCATAATGATGACTTCCAACTTGTTTTATATATAGCATAAGCTTTAGGTTTGAAACATGAACAGTAGCAGAATCTGCATTCTAGGAGAATGCCAGCTGCTAGTTCTGGGGAAGCTACGTTGGAAACAATGATGCTGCAACTTAGTTACATCAAAAACAGTGAGGGCAATAAGCAATCATGTCCCTGGTGCCAGCTATTAGAATTTGGGGTGGGCTAATCACCTGTAAGTAGTGCAATTCAGTGATCAACAGGGTCACTACTGCAATCTTATTTGAGAAGCATCTCTTTACGCTAATGGTTGTTTCTTGGGGGGGTATATATTTGACTAGAAAAAATGGTGTTAGCTTACCTAGAGTCATCTAATGTGACTGTATTAGAAGTTTTGAAGTACCTGGTCTCAGAACCTCACTTAATCCATCTATCAATACTATATATAAAGGCAGAGTTTGGGTTGGGGGTTTGGGTAAGCTTTTGAGGCAATGCCCCTCTTTATTTTATTGTGCTCTTTATTATTGTTTTTTCTAATAATTATTATATTTATACATGTTTTAGTTATACTATTATATGTCCTAAATCATAGCATCCTAACTTTAGATTTCTTTTCCAATATTAGAACTAACTAAGAGCTACACATTAATTATTTATTTTATTCTTAAGAGATATGAATTCTTTTTCTATTTTCCAATTCTAATCCTATTTACAATACAAAGAATCCTATTGTTTTACTACTTATAATTCTAAACGCTTATAAAAACAACAATATTATATTTCTTGTAAATTGAAAAAATCAGAACTGACTAGCATTGGTATTGATCTTTGTTATCAACTTACTTATTATATATATTGTTAAACTGGTTATATATTTCTCTATGCTCTTTTCTCAATTTTGTTTGTTATAATTTGAGCATGCTGTTTCTAATCTTGAATCATACATGTAAGAGTATCTGATATGATCATGTTTCATATTATTGGTGCCTACTTCTATCAATTTGTTACTACTTTCAATTTTCTAACATGTCATGCTACAAATCTCGTTCTTACTCAATAAGCGACTAGTGTGGATCAGGGTGTTAGTAGGATTTATGTGAGGTCTGTTTCTCTTCTGGCTTATCTCTATAGCCTGACATATCCTGTTCTCCCATTATTATAATTTACTGTCCATCAGATTGCTTATGATATCAAATATAGAACCGTGTACCTCTGTATAAGGCATTAGAAGACATTGACTAAATATTTTAATTTTTTGCACCTTCAAACATTCCAACCATGCTTTTTTCTCTTTTGCAATTTGCTATGAAACTTGATATTATTTGAACACTCATTATTATAATAAATTTTCAAAGCATGAAATCCCAAAATACTTTATTCACTCAAAACAATGAAATAGATTTTAATTATATAACAAGCATAATGAAAATTTCAATTTAAGCAATATTCTTCATGAAATACAGTATTAAAAAAAATTCCAAGCTTCTAACTTGAATTGTTGCACTGCAAATTTATTTAGCATATTAATTAACAAGAAAACAACATTATGTTTTTTTGACAATATAGCATTTGAATTTTCTCACTAACTGATTTTATTTCACATGTATAATGTGGATATTAATATTAAATAGATTTATGTTGATGTTAATATTAGAATTAATCATGTACGAAAAATGATTTAGTTATTTAAATTGTTTACATACATAACATTAATTTTGGATATTTGTTCTTAAAGTACTACTTTTTACCAGCATAGTAATGTTTAAAAAAAACTTTAATCATGTATTCAACAATCCATCCTCAATAATAAATAAAACAGAATGACTATATGGGTGCCATGTGCAAGGCATGTCAGCATACACTATGAAAAGTAGGAATTAGAAGTCTAGGAAATGAGTAAAATTAACTAAGTCTATCAAAGGATTCTTCTATGGTTGACATGCTCTGCTTTTAAACAAATTTTATCAATTCAAGTGTCCTTCCTTTTGGTGTCGCCATCAATTTCTGTTTTCTCATTTCCTCCCTATTCGCAAACGTGTCACCAAGTATAAAACCTTGTGAACATGATCCAAGCCATGGTTTTTGTAGTCACTAATCTGTCACATTTGAAATGTGAAAGAAAAAATCCCAATTGTTACTCTCTCCTATGGGTAACATGGACAGGACAGGGCAGGCAAAAAGGCAAGAAAAATATGGAAGAAGAAACCACAATGTAGGAGACTTAAACTGGATAGAAACAATCAAACCTCAACAGCAATAAGAGAAAACTGACCAAAGGCATAACCATTTAACCTTTGCTACATAAATAAAACATTTATGTGGTCATCTAGTTAGCTCATTGCCCAAGACTAGAATTTCCTATGCATCTCAACTTAAACACTCCCACAGAGACACTTAAGTAGGATTAGACAGTTTCAAATCTTTACTCTTATTTCCTACGAACCTAAAGTTTTAAACACTATATACCCCTAAGTTGGAACAGATAGCTTCAACACTTGGCATTTGTAAGAGTGGGATTATATAGCTTCAGCACCTAGGTGGGACTAGAAAGCTTCAACATCAAAACTCGAAAACTTGACTCAGCCAGTATTGATAAGCAGTAGAAACAATTATAGTCGAGATATTAATTTGTATATTCAATGTATGACAGACTGATCAAAAGATTAGAGTCTCATTCTTAAGAGCTTTAATCATCACCTGATCACTGCATCTAAACTTGAGGTGCGATAACTTCTAGTAACTCACTTCCTTTTGGTGAAAGCAAAGTAAATCGACTGTGCTTTTGCCACAATCATATTGATTCGTGTGTAAACAACACTCCACACCTTTGAAGTTAAAAACACACCACCTATAACAAGCTATGTTATCCACAAAAACATGTTCAAGGATAGAATGTTGGTAGAGGCACTACCATAACAATAACAGGAGCACCCATCTCGTGCTTGTACTCCAAAGAAAAATCCATCTATTCCACAACTTAACGCATGCGAACCGCTCATCACATTTAGGAAAATCGTAAAGTCAAGATAAATTTTATAGTTGGTTCGCACATCAATAATCCAAAAGGGGACATCACTCACTTATAATCAAGAATAATTCCGTTGCACAAATAGAAATAACAAAACACAGTAAAACGATTAGAGAAGGAACTCACAGAAAAGGCAACGATGGCAGATGAAAGGGCGAGAAACCCATACTTCGCCATGCCTTCAGATAGACTAACAAAAGTATTAGCAATACCAAACATAATCCTCCAAAGCAAAGCACAAATTATCACTCCTCCTGCCCCGATCAAAAACAAGGAATTCCTCTTTAAAAAGGCATCAATTTGCAACCCTAAAGCTTCACGGTACCTCGAGAAAGCAGAAGTAAAAGCAGTGGCCGGCTTCTCAAGAAGCTTTTTTGCAAAATTCCCATCAACCCTTTTCCCCAAATCCGAAGAACCTTTGAAAGAAAACTGCCTCACCCCATAGAAAAAACTCCCATTTTTAGAAAATGAAGAATTGGGTTTTGTACAGGAGAGAATCTGAGATAAACCCAGATTAGAAGAAGTGGGTTTTGAAGTAAAACATGGGATTTGAGAGTTTAAAGGAGTGAAATTTGAGGAGGCATTTGAGTAAGGTCTGGTAAAAGAGGTAGAAATTCTAGAGGCAAGAGAAGGAGTGGTTAAAGGTGAGGGCTTGGAAGTAGAAACATGATTGTAGTGGAGTTTGAGAAGACCTTGGATGATTCTTGGTGAGTTTTTCGACATTGTTGATCGGTTAGTAAAAAGAAAAAATAAAATGTTTGTAGGAAACTATATATCAGAAAGTAAGAAGGGGTTTGTAATGGTGGTTACTTGTCAAGAAAATCAAGGTTAAAACATAGTGTCATTTATGATATGAATCCAAAAGGTTTTCTAATTTTATTCATGTCTGTAACTAAGAAGCCGATGAGGGTTTCTCCTCCTTTGAGGCTCTTGGGAGAAGGCAACGAGGAGGAATTATTTTTCCTTTTTCAGGTTTTATTCATTGGGTCTCCCACGAGGGCTCCCTCCACCGTAATGTTTGTTCATGACTTCATGGTGTGGTTGGTGTTATTTGTTGTTTTTGTTTTTTATATCTATTTTTTTTTTTTTTGAAAAGAATGATAATTTTATTATATTAAATACAGTGTAAATAAATCATTGTTTTTATGTTATATTAAAAAAAATACAATTTTTTTAAAAAAATAATTGACAACACTAGTAGTATAAGATAGTTTTTAATATAACAATTAATTTTTTCAATAATTTATTCCACAAATAAAACTCATTAAATTCTCATATATATAAGTTATCTATGCATGCATGGATGAGTTTGAGTCACCTTGAAATCAATAAATAAATAAAATAGTTATATTATCTTAACATTTATCCAACTACAACAAAATTTTTATTCTAAAAAAGAAAAATCAAGACAAACATGGAAGAACAAATAGTTGATAGCAGCCAAGCTATATTAAGATTTCAAGTAGTTAATTTCAAACATATACAAAGAAGGCACTGGCTCGTACGAACCTCATGATCACTTGATAAAGTAACCTCTAATGAAATAGATAATAATCTGAAAAACTAAAAATCATGTTTGATATAACCTTGATCTAGAAGTAACCATATACTTAAAAACTAAAGATATTAGAAAAAGATTTGGATCCAAGAATAACCTTATATCTAAGAACCTTAAGTATGTGAATGATGTCACAAAACCAGTTAATCTTTGATAAATCAGTATATGATCTTTGTCCATGCAAAGAAAGGTTACTTTGTTACAAACAAACAAAAAGAAAAATTCATGTTTATTCTCCAACTTGCTGCTAAAATTTGTAGCTAAAAAGAATATAATATAGTCTCATCTAACTAACCCTAATGGACATTTTTAGGTTGCAAGATAATGTGCTTACACTAGTAATCAACTAATATAAGTCTAATAATGAAATAAACTCATATACAATGTCTAATAGGCCATAAAAAACTCAAATTAAAAATAATTATTCAACATTAAATTAATAAATAAAATAGGATAATAAAAACAATATCTTCATGCCAAAATTCCTCCTTGTAAATTGAATCTTTAATTTTTGCATATTTTGACAGATTTTCAGTTCTGATTTCAAACACGTCGTTCTCTCTCGCCTGGATGAATTACTGGGCCTACCATATATGGTTAGAAAGCTTGAAATATCTAATTTTTAGCCTAATTTGAATAGAAGTAAATTTCTACCTGTAACTCGAGGTATGTCCCAAATAGTGTATAGAGGTCTTGTTTAGCAAATTTAACAAGATTTTTCTAGTAACTTCGACTCTCTAACATAATATGTTCTCGAATTCCATTTGACCTTATAACTTACCAAAATATATTTCCATGTGTTTAGTATCTTCCTGTAAAATATCAACTTGTTCCAATGTATAGTTTAAGAGATATGTCCAATTTCGGTGAACTAAATGTAAAAAAAAGGGTAGAGTTAAGAAAAATAAGTCATCACATAGTTAATGGTAATTAGAACCTTAATTGGTGTTTCAGATGTTCTAGGTAAGGCGTTGGTTATGCCAAAAGAAAAATAAAAATCATGTTTTGCTATGATATATATATATATATATATATATATATATATATATTGTGTTTACATGCTAAGAATTTACCTAAACTATTATATATACTTATTATTTTTAAGGTAAAAGACTACCAAAACCTAAAACAATGACTTGGGATCTAGTTTTGCTAACATGATCTAATCCTTACTTTAAACATAAAAATATTAGATTTGAAAGGATAATAATGATTAATTAATCTTCGACTTATTTAAATTAATTATATATATAATGAGCCCAAATACCAATAGTTATATGTCGTTGTGACTGCTTTTCAAAATGTTTTTCACTCGGAAATGCATCAAAATAATGTTTTTTTATTAAAAAAATTTTTTTTGACATCAGCACATCAAATTACCGTCTTTCAAAGTGTTTTTCACTTGGAAATGCATCAAAATAATATTTTTTTTTATTTTAAAAAAATTATTTTTGACATCTGCATATTAAAATGATTTAAAAATACAAAAAAAAATATTAATTTGAAGCAAAGAAAATAATAAAATTTAAATTTAAATTTTTTTAAAATACTTTTAAAATATAAAAACAAAGAAGGCTAATGTACATACATTAGCCAACTCAAGTTCTCACACCACATAAAGTAAAAATATATAAATACCACGTGTATAAAATAAATTATCATTTTTTTGTATTTTTATCATCATTTCTTTTAGTGACAAACAATGAGAAGCTACGTATTAATAATTCTTAGGACAAATTACCCTCATTATCCCATTGTTAGGTTTATTTTTTACTTTAACTTTATTCTTTTAAAAATTACATTTTATATATATCATGGGTTAACATAATTTTCAAATTGAATGAAATAACCATAATATCCTCATTTATATTATATTATATTATATTATTGTCGAATTTGTAGATTGCTTATAAATAGTTTTGAAAAGGTGCAATTAGAGACCGGTAATCTTTCTTGTTTCGCTCCAGCATCATTTTTAACCTTTCATTTTCTCCTCTCTCCCCACCCATTTTATTTTTGGCAGATTCAAGTACTTCTTCTTGATCAAAAAAGGAAAGTAAAAGGCTCATCGGGGAAGAGTTTTTATCAACCAACTTGGGGTTTTTTTTTGGTTCTTGATAATCTAGAGTTTGATGAACTGTTGGTTTCAATTTTTTCATGGTCTTATTAAATCTGGGTTCTGGGTTCATGTTGATTTTCTCAATTGAAAATACTAATTAACCTGTTGTTGGGGTTGTTCTGTTGATCGGGGTTACTAGTGAAGGTGATGGTTGTTTTGGTGGTTTTGATGTGGTGTGAAGGAGAGGAGTTGTTGCAATGGTGGTAGGAGACTGGTTTATATACTGGAAAGATGGCGGTTAGAGTAAACTATAATTGGTCTTCTATCAAATTGAATGTTTAAGCTCAATTTAATTTAATTTAATTTAATTTAATTTAATTTTTGTTAGAGATCTGGGTTTGGGTAGTTGTGGCCTGGTGGGATAACCTGAAACCCAAATAACCCGACGTAACTCAGGTGAGAACCGGTTAAAAATTGAAGAGAGATCTCAACAGTTTTTTAGTCCATGTTATGATTACAAGAACCCGAAAAAACTCTGTTTATGTCTTGAAAATTGGATTTACAGATAGAAAAACATGAATCCCTCTATATCACTGATAAAGTGGATAATCTTTCACCATTTTTCACAGAGAAAAAAAAGGAAAAGGATTTTGCTTTAGCAAATCGAAAGGGAAGAATAAGAAAAAGCTTTGGTGAAAGATAGAATGGGACTTACAGAGATTAGATTGGCAGAGAACTGAAAATGAAACAGAGTGAGAGAGAGGGGGGAGAAGACGAAGCGGGAGATAAAGAAACTAAGACACAAAGGTGGAGGCACACGATAGATTTTTTGGTAGAACGAGGAGGCTGTCTTTTATCGGTAACCTGTGGGATCTTGCCACATGGAAATAAAGAGTTGATGTGTTGGTTACAGAAAGGTGATTTCACTCCCTGGATTTGCCTTGTATGGAATTGAATTGAATTGATTTTCTTGGGTTGCTCGGGTCAACTAGTAAGATTGAAGACCTGATTTTTTAATCGAGTTAATTTTTAATTTGAATTTAATAATTATAATGATGATTATGATTTTTTTTTTATTTTTTTAGTAAAATTGTAATATTTCATATAAAAACTCTTTATTCATTAAATGAAATATAATAGTAATTTTATAAATAATTAGATTTTTTTATTGATTTTTTTTAAGTGATGTAAAGTGTTTTTAATTTATAAAATTCATTTAAACTATAATTTTCAAAATAATAGAGGTAAAGTAAGAAAATAGCTAAACTATGGGATTGTAAGGGTAGTTTTTCCTAATTTTTATTATTTGTTTGTCTATATCCTTGAACAACGATTGTATAATTTGTTTTTTCTAGGTTAGCTTCACAAATAATAAAAGTTATTATTACAATTAATTTTTTCCACAAATAATTTAAACTTTAATTTTCAAAATAATAAAGACAAACTAAGAAAATAACTAAACTATAGATTGTAAGGGTAATTTTTTCTAATTCTTATTATTTGTTTGTCTATATCCTTAAACAACAATTATATAATTCATTTTTTTTAAGATAATTTTACAAATAATAAAAGTTATTATTACATGAAAAAATTTCAACGAAACCTTTATGATATTGTTTTTGATAATTTTAAATATGATAAAGTCAAATTACACAACAACCAATTTTATCATTTCTATGTCAACATACTTAAATAATGATTGGCTAATGATTCATTTATCCCATGTTAAATTTATAGACAACTATTACAATCAATAATGAATATAAAGACAAATGCATACCAAATTCACGCACAGTAATAATGTATATGAATGGTTTTAAAATTCTAAAAAATTTTATGAAAGCAACCTCTTATAAAAAATCAAACACTTTTTCACATGACATCATCCCTATAAAAACTTAGGAAAAAAAAACAGTATAAAATGCTTGGGGGCATGATTAGACTGGGGTGAGGGAACTCAAGAAACACAATAGGGTTAGCTCCATGATTTCTTTTTTAGAAAAACAAAGAATGGGAAGCAAAAATGATGATTTTTAAGATAAATGTTTTCAAATAATAAGGTATGCTGATATCATCTAAGATTATCCCTTTTTAAAATGTCAAGATCACAAGTTGTGGCTCGAGTAAGTAAAAGTAAAAAAGTCATGAAAGCTTGCTACGAGGATCAAAGCTTTGAAAAAAAAAAGGTCCATGAAGAAAGGGGACCTATATTTCTCGGGTAAGAATACATTCATATTAATCATAATACATTGCATTTTGATCTTTGCAAGGAGTTCAAGGAAAGAATCATTGATGGACTCGAACTTTTCCTGCAAAAAAAACCTAGCAAGACTCCCGCTATTTGAAAATCAACAAAGTTTTTGGCAACAACATATTTTTTACACCTTTCAAGTATGTTTTTTAGCTATATCCATTTTTTTTAAAATGTGTTTTGTAGCCTTCATCCATTTTTCTTACGAGACTTTTTATCGTAAACATTGTAAAGATAGAGCAATTGTCATAACCTAGATTTAGGTTCCCCCTAAAAAACATTATCTTCTTCTTTCATAAAAATTAGATAAAAAATGAAAAGTAACAAAAAAAATAAAAAGATGAAAATGAAAAAAAATAGGTAACTTGACAGAAGTAGGCAGAGAAGGGTTGCAGACTTGTGGAGGAACTAAACTGGGATTTTAGACAAAATTGGAAGCCCAATTATATTTTACTGTACCCAAGATTGAAAAATAATGTAGATTCAAGGTTATTGGATAAATTTACATAAAAGCTAAGTCTAAGGACTTGATTAGACTTTTAAGAGGTCAATTTGATTTAATCATGGATCCAATTAAATGTTTAATTAAGTTTAAGAATTAATTTGGGTCTGATTAAAATATTTAATTAAGTGTAAGGATTTAATTAAACTTTTAAATGGTCAAATTAATTTTATTAGGGATTTAATTAGTGAAAAAATAAGTTTGGAAACTTCATTTGAGCTTAATTGAGAATATTGGAATTTTAAATGACCAAATTTAACTTTTTTAAGCTCAATTGGGTGAAACCATGGATAAAATTGGAATAAAAATAAAAGTATGAGGGGTTAATTAAGGGCCAAATTGAAAAAAATCAAGATTAAGGATCTTTTCACAAAAGGCGTATAAATTCAAGGACCTAATTTGGTTGAAAACAAGGATGAAATCGAAAAAAATAAAACTTTAAAGGTCAATTAAGGAAAAAATAAAAATATCCAAGACCATGGACTAAGATGAAAAACACGCTAAAATCAAGGGGTGAAATTGAATTGATTTTTAGAATCAAAATTCGATTGAAGACTTACTTAAATAATTGAAAGTTTAAGGGCTGGAATTAAAAGAGGAAGTTTAAAACCTAATTTTACCATAAACGCCAGAATGACATTGTTTCGTTTAAATGAAACGGTGCATTTTGACCAAAACAATGTATTTTAGGGTTATTGTTCATCACATTCCCCAATAAACCCGAAAATGGCAACTCTGATGCCACCTTTTCCAGCCTCTTCCTCTCTTATACCTTCACCATATAAGAAAAGAAACATGTCATTCTCGTGACTTGATAATGCACTACACCCTCAACTTGAAAACCACCAATTTGTTACCCAAAAAGTCAATGAAAAAGTGGCCCAAATCCCCTAACTTGGTCATCCTTACAACCTGGTTTTGCAAGACCAGGTTGTTGGTTATGGCCAATGGAAAAGATCATTTCCAAGTGAATCAATGACCACAAACCATGCTCACGAGACCCCTCATGCTCTTCTCTCAGCCCTATAAATATGGGTGGATTTCATGCAAGAAGAGAGGAGAAAAAACACCGTCAACACCAGTATTTTTTTTTTAAAAAAAGGAAGACAAACCTTCCCTTACAGAACCAAAAATAAATCAGCCCCCTAAACTACTCGTAATACAGCCTTCCACCCGACATTCTAGCCATATACCACCCCTATCATACCTTACAATAACTCACAGTTCACCCCAGCAAAAAAAAAACCCAAAAAACACCACAATCTCAACCATTTTCTCCTTTTGCAACCCCACAGGTTTTCCTTCTCTTCTCTTGGTTCCACCACTGTCAACCATCACTAGCTGCACCGTGAGCCACCAACGCCTTCACCATTGACCACCACAACATCGCAACAACATCCTCCCTTAACTAGGAAAGCTCCTCCCTCTTTTCCCTAATTCACTATTACCATTAACAAGGGGCAGAGCTAGGATTATTTGTTAGGGGTGACAAAAAATAATATAATAAGATATAATATTTGTTTTAATTTATTGTACATGAGCTGTAAAAAAAAACCCTGTATGATTTAGTTTTATTCAAATAACTTATTACAAACATATAATGACCTTTGTATAAGGTAAAAGGTTTGGAGCAATACCAAATTAAGTCAAAGCAATGAAGTTAATTTCATCTTTATGATGTATCCATCACTTTAATGTTGTTGGTCTTTATTCTTATCAAATATAAACATACAAAGTATATAAGAAACATTAGTTAAAGCGAAGTATTATTTATGTTTGATAAACTTTGAAATAAAGTAAAAAATAATAAAGAATGATTCTTACATATTTATTTTAATTGTGCTTGTCGTTCTTTCATAGAATAGAAATCATTGATTATCATATCAATTGTGAATCTTTCAACAATTTCTTTTTTTATGTAGACAATCAAATAATTTACAAGAAAATCATCCTCCATTCGATTACGAAGTCTTGTTTTAACAATCTTCATCGTTGAGAAAGCTCGTTCAGTAGTTGCTATCGAAATAGGAAGAGTCAAAATAAGCCGAATCAACCTGTCAACTAATGGATAAATTGTTGATTTTTCTGTTTCAACCAATCTTTGACATAAATCAGCAATCGATGACATGCTCTTTAACTTTGGATGATTGGGTACATCAAGCTCATAATGCTGTAACTAAAGTCTCAAATGAATTTTTTTTTAGTCAGAAAATTCTTGAGGATAGAGCTTGTCAACAAGTAAACATATATCTTCAACATTGAATAATTTATAGCTATTTTTAGGATCTAAAGCTGTGCTCAACTTAAGAAGCTCGATTGTCTGCTCATTGAATTTATTATTTAGCTCATGCAATTGTTGATCAATGATAGCTGTAAATATATCAACTCGGTAGTGATGTTCAACTGTTACTGATTTTTATTTATGATGAGATCGTCCCACACTAAAAAAACAAGCATCCATATTAGGAACTTCAATGTTTTGATGCTTACAAAATGATGTCACTTCTTCTAAAAGAGTTTTCCAACCATCATCTCTTAACTTCTGAATTAAAGTTTTTGTGTTAGTCACCAAATGCATAGCATTTAAAATGTCTTGAGATTTTTGTTGCAGGGCTTGGCAAAGCATATCAGCAATTCCCATAACATCCTTCATTATATGTAAGATGAATGCAAAATCAAATGACATTAGCAACTTAAATGAAAAAGCCGCATCACCACGTTGAGAATAAGTAGATCCATCTAAAGCAATGTTTTCAAGAACCAAGCAAGTTGCCCCATACATTTTTATCAAACTGCAAATTGATTTGAAGTGCGAATCACATCTGCTATCTCCAGGTCGTTGCAAACCACCTACTTGATTAACTCCTTTACCCGTTTCAATCTCACCAATATCAACTAAATGTTCAATCGTAGCTGCTTGGAAAGCCCGTAATTCATCATTACGCTTACAAGAAGCACTAACAATGTTAATAATAAAAATCAAATTATGAAAGAAAGTGTGAACATCAGAAATTTCTCTAACTGCAACAATAAGAGCCAATTGTAATTAATGAGCTAAGCAATGTACATAATATGCATAAAGGCAATCATTAATGAATAAAACTTGCAAACCATTCCACTCTTCGCACATATTACTGGCACCATCATACCCTTGACCCCTAATATTTTGAACATCAAGATTTTGAAGAGATAAAACAAAGGAAATCTCTTCCTTAAGAGTTGCAACAGTTGTATCTTTGACATGAACTATATCCAAAAATCATTCTCATATAAATCCACTTCTATCAACAAATCTAATAATAAGGGCCAGTTGCTCTCTTCTAGATTCATCTCAAGTTTCATCAATAATTAAACAAAATCTTGCATCACCAATCTCATGACGAATTGAAGACTGAACATTTCTAGCAAAGACATGCAAAATTTCTTTTTGAATTTGATGTGAGGTGCATTTAGCTTTTTGTGGAGCATTTCCCAAAACAAGAGCACCTACTTATTCATTGTATGATGCTAAAAGTTCCATCATTTCAAGAAAATTATCTCGGTTTTTTTTCTAGACGTTCATCATGCCCTATAAAAGCACATGCTTGAAATGTGAGCCAACGAACAATATCTATTGAAGCTTTAATACACAATTGATTATTCTAAATTTCTTGAGTAGTTTGCCTTTTAACTACCTTCTCAATATAACATGACTGGTTTTTCAAATTTTCCAAGCACCTGGTAGCAAATCTATAAGCTGAATTTGGACCTTTTTCCCATATGAGTCAAAAAAGCACGTCGTTCCCCATCATTAACTCTCTTTCAACAATTAAATCCTTTAACAGTAAATATGTCTGATCTTGGCTTTCCAGATGATTTACATAGAAATAAATAGCAAGGGAAACAAAATGCAGTATTTTTCTCTGAATATTCAAGCCACGGATAGCTTTTGAACCAATGAGACTGAAATCGACGATGATGTTTTTTACCAATCAGCGGATATTCAGACATCAAAGGTTGATGGCCCCAAATTAATGTATGCCCTTCAAATTTCATCTTGTTGATTAACCGGGTATTCCTAAATTTGAGGACGATTGCTTGGATCTCTAATTAAATGAGCAATGTCGATTCTAGTAAGAGGCTGCTCTAATCAGCGTAGGTTCTTTGTAAACTGAAGCACATTGAGGCTGCTCAACCATAACTTCAACATTACTTGGAGTTGGTTCAATAGGCTGTGAGTTATCAATATTTTTCCTTTTTTTTCTTCAAAAAAGGAACCAATTCTTCTTATTTTGTTCATGGTTCAACCTAAAATCAAAACATATTTCGTGATAAAAAATTGATAATTTTGGTGGCTCTACTAAAAAAAAACATAAAAAAATCCATGCATAATCAAAATAAACCAATAAAATATATCTAATTAATTAGAAAAAAAATCACTATAACAAGAATTCAAAAAACAATTGTTAGAACTAGCAAATTTGAAAAATAAAAAGAAAAATTATAAAATTATAAAAAAATCTCATCAAATTCTTAATAAACATCTCAAAACAAAATAAAAATATATTTTAAATTTGAGTTATCGATATCCAATTACCTTGTTTTGTTTCCTGAAAGATAAATTAAATAGTACTCTGCTTCAATCTTTTTGCATAAAAATTCTATTTGTGATCTACATCTTTATTCATGTTTTTTGTTTTGACTAGCTGCATTGCAACTTTCAAGCATTTATATTAGGGTTGTACTTTGTAGCCTATAGGGAGAGAAAAGATAAAGAAACACACTGATCACTTTATATGTTTTTTTCTTTCCACGTAGGCACTCTGTAGCCTATTACTTTCCACGTAGGCACTTTTTTTTTTATCACTTTGTAGCCTATTATAGTACCTTACAATTAATTACAAAAAAAAAGTCTTGCAGGGGCCCGGGCCCCTGCTTGCCCCCCCTTCACTCCGCCCTTGACCATTAACATGTAAAACATAAAATAATTCACGTTATGTAAAGATGCTAGCAACTTAGTCATTAGGCTAGACTAATAGCCAAGTTATATGGGCTGCACTTAGGCCCAACCCACTTTAGAAAAAAAAGGTTAATTGGATTGTTTATCATCTTGATTTTAAGTTTGTTTGTTTAAAAAATATGACGCATGAAAAAATATGTATTAAATGTTTTTTATAAGCTACATCGCGCAACACATTTCACAAATAAACACTCTCTAAATTAGATAATTACAAGTGTGCAACAATTTTCTCCTTTCTAATGGTGTTTTGTGAATTTATAGTGTATAACTTAGTAATTTCTTAAATGAAATAACTTGAACTAACAAGGATTTAATTGAAAAGAAAAAAATCATTTTCTGAGTGGCCTCTAATTACTAAATGTCTTCATTTTCTTCCTTTTTATGTAACCATCACTCAAAGATGTGGCTTTTGGTGTTTTTCCTTCCACTTTCAGATCCTTTTTTGGTGTTGTTTTTTAGTGTTGCTGATGAGTATATTACTGCTGATTTTTTATGATTTTTGAGCTGTGATATGGTAAAAATACTACTACTTCTGCTTTAAAGCTGGTGTCTTTATTGCTTTGTTGTTGGGGTCTTGCTTCGTTCACATACTTTGTTATGGGTGGAATGGAATAGCTTCCCCTGTTACTAATCTTAGTCTAATGTGGTTAATTAATGAAGGTTGCAATTCAGATATCGGTGGATAGATGAAAAGAAATGAACTGTATAGAAACAAGAAATGATTCACCCGAATCTCTCTTCATGCGTTTCTTGCATTACAATTTTTCATCCGTGGTTTTTATTCTGTTGCAACCAATTATATATACACACAATTTGGTTGTTCCAAACATAAGGGTAATATTTCTTATTACATGTGTCTCCTAATAATATTGCAAAATAACTAAAACGATGCGTTTATTCGGTGGATGCCTTCTCACTTTGATTTTTTATTTAAATCCCTACTATTCCTATTCTTGTTTGCCCCTCATCTTCGTCTTTTGAAGTGCCTTCAGTTATAGTGTGTGACAAATCTTCCTTTATTGAAACAACCTTGTCTTCAAGGTTAAAGTGTGGAAAACGAGTTACGATTCCTCTGTATATTCCCAGGTAGCGTCTACAGGTGAGAAACCCTTCCAATGAATTAATATTTGAGTAGCGGTCTGATTCTTTCTCTTCAGGATGTGTTTGTCCATAGTTGCTTGTGGTTGTAGTGCAGGGGTTGGAGGCATTTGTGGCAGTGTAGTCTGTACTCGGTGGCTCCCGATATGCTTCTTAAGTTGTGAAACATGGAACACTGGATGTATGGTCGAGGAAGGTGGGAGTTCTAGTTTGTATGCAACGTTACCAATTTTGTTGATCACCAGGTAAGGACCGAAGAACTTTGCTGATAGTTTATGTGATGACCTGTGGACTACTGATTTTTGCCTGTAGTGTTGGAGTTTAAGATAAATATAGTCCCTTATAGAGAAGCTCCTTTCGCTGCGTCTGTTATTAACAATTTGTGTCATCATATTCTGAGCAGCTTGTAGGTTCTTCTTGACTTGCTTAAGCATTTCTTCGCGCCTGGTTAGGATGTCATTAATTGACTCTACTGTAGAGTCTTTAGGAAATTAAGGAACATGTATAGGAGGAGGAAACCCATACAGTATTTCATAGGGAGTTAGCTGAGTTGAAAAATGAAAATTAGTATTGAACCACCATTCTGCAAGTGATAGCCACCATGCCCACTGATTTGGGTTGGTCCCTGTCATGCATCTGAGGTAGTTTTCAACACATTTATTGACGATCTCTATCTAACCATCAGTTTGAGGGTGATATGCTAAGGAGTATAGTAAGTTAACCCCTTGTATGGTGAACAATTCTTTCCAGAATTTGCTCAGAAATACTGGATCCCTGTCATTGACAACTGATGCTGGAACTCCATGTAATTTATACACATTATCCATGAATATCTTAGCCACTATAGGTCCTGAATAGGGGTGGCTAAGGCTCATGAAATGAGCATATTTACTGAAGTGATCAACTACCACCATAATGACATCCTTGCCTTCAGATTTAGGCAACTCATCAATGAAATCCATGCTGATATCAATGAATGGAGCATGAGGAATAGGCAGAGGTTGTAGTAGCCCTGGAGTAGCTACATTCTCATGTTTGTTTTGCTGACAGGTTGAGTATGCTCACACAAATTGTCAGACGCGTTTCTGCTGGCCCTTCTAGTAGAACAAACTACCCACTCTTTTTGCAGTAGTCGTGCTTCCTGAGTGACCACCCACGACTGAGTTGTGATATAAAAAGATTAACTTTCTGTGTAATTCCATATCACGTCTCACCATAATTTTACCCTTCCTCTGTTGGTGGCCATTGACCCATGCGTAATGTGAAAGTGAAATGGGAGAGGCTTGCATGTTTTGAATGATAGTCTGCAAATGTGGATCCTTTTGCCAAGATTGTGCAATCTCCTCCATGAGCTTGGTAGATACTAAAGAAACAACCAAGGAATAAAGTAATTGGCTTGAAGTTCGTGAAAGGGCATCAGCTGCCACATTGTCTTTCCCTTTTCTGTATTCGATCTCATAGTCATACCCCATTAATTTAATTAACCATTAGTGCTGCATAGGAGTAACTATCTTTTGATCAAGCAAATATTTAAGACTTACATGATCCGTGCGAATCTTAAAATGTCGTCCCCATAGGTAATGCTTCCATTTGTTGACTACATGCAGTATAGCCAACATTTCCTTTTCATAAATAAACATGGCTTGCTGTTTAGGCCCTAGAGACTTGCTAATGTAGGCAATGGGGTGCCCCTCTTGCATCAATATTGCACTTACACCCATCATGGATGCGTCGGCCTCTACAACAAATAATTTATCTAGAGCTGGCAAGGATAATACGGGAGGAGTGGTCATCAGCTCCTTAAGTAAGGTGAACGCAATAGTTGCTTCTAGGTTCCAGCCAAAGGCATCCTTTTTAGGAGTTGTGTCAAGGGTTTGCATATGGATCCGTATCCCTTGACAAATCTTTTGTAGTAGCCAGTAAGCCCTAAAAAACCTTTGAGTTGCCGTAAGTTCCTAGGTAATGGCCACTCAATTATAGCTTTGATTTTGTTAGGTTCGGTAGGAACTCCATATTTGGATATAATATGGCCCAAATATTCGACTTGTTCGCTGCCAAAGCTACACTTACTTTCCTTTGCAACTAGTTGATGTATCCTTAGAAGGTCGAAAACAGTCTGTAAGTGTTTATAGTGAGTTGCAGATGTCTTGCTGTAGATTAATATGTCGTCGAAAAATACCAAGATGAACTTCCTGAGGTGTGTTCTGAAAACCTCATTCATCAAGCTCTGAAACGTAGCTGGAGCGTTGGTTAACCCAAACGGCATAACTAAGAACTCGTAGTGGTCATTGTGTGTCCTGAAAGCTGTCTTGAATTCCTCCCCTGAACCTATCCTAATATGGTGATAACTAGATCGAAGGTTAATCTTCAAAAATATTGTTGCTCCCACCAGTTCCTCCAGCAACTCTTCCACCACTAGAATGAGTTATTTATCCTTGATAGTCAAATTGTTCAATGCTCTATAATCAACACAGAGTCGCCATGTGGAGTCTTTCTTCTTAACCAACACTTCAGGAGAGGCAAAAGGGTTGTTGTTAGGCCTAATAATTCCAGTTCCCAGCATTTCCTCCACCATTTTTTCGAGTACATCCTTCTACAGCCCTGAGTACCTGTATGGTCTCAAGTTAACGGGTTGACTCCCTTTTTTCAAAGGGATAATATGATCGTGCCCCCTAGCTGAAGGTAGTCTTGCAGGCTCCTAAAAGAGGTCACAGTAATTCTCTAGCAATGTAGTTAACGTGGTATCCTGGTGTTGTTGTTGTTTTACTATCAGGGAACTAATAGTGAGACCATCATCCTCCAAGACTTATAGACTACATAAGTGAAGTTCTGCCACTTGCTCTGAATTGTTTAATAACCCTTGTAGTTGTCCAAGCTCAATAACTTAGAATTTGATTGGACTCTCTCCCTTTAGTAACACTCTTTGGCCCTGCCAATCAAAGGACATCCAAAGATGTTTGTAGTTACACAAAATGTCCCCTAACATTGAGAGCCATTAAACACCTAACACCATGTCATAGTTACTTAGGTCTATGATGAACACATCGGCTTCAAAGCACACCCTTTGTATCTCTCATTTCAAGCCCTTACACACTTAAGTACACGTCATATTCCCTCCATTGGTAGCTTGTATAGTTATAGGGGTGACGGTAGTTAAGCTGTTCTGTAGTTTATGGGCAAATGAAGAGTTTAGAAAGTTGTGAGTGCTTCCTGAATCCACCTGAATGTGGAGAACTTGCTTTCCTACCTTTCCTGTGACTTTCATGGTATGGAACCCGATAGTTCCCTCTAAAGCATTTAGTGAAATTTGGGGTATTTGTTCTCCAGTTGGACACCCCTCCTCAAACTGCTCCTCTCCTTTAATTTCTTCCTCCTTGTCTATAATACTTAGAGAATACAATCTCTTGTTTCTGCACCTATAACCTGGGACAAATTTATCATCACACTAGAAACACAACCCTTTTAACCTACATTCTTCAAACTCTTAGTTTTTTATAGATTTGGTGGGTTTACCGGCAGTTTGGTTGAAAGAATTTTGAGCACTGTTATTTTTACAATATATAGTATTTACCTTGGGTAAGTTGGCTACTGTAAGATTTGTAGGATTTATGTTTTGTGGTTGCATGGTTTTTTGTGGCAGGCTGTGACTAGTAGTGAAGGCTGGGTGTTTTGGAGTAAATCCTGCATTTTATCTGTGAGCTAAGGTGTTTACATGCAGTCCAGCAAGGTTGTAAGCTTGCCCCAAGTCTTTGGGTTCGAACATTTTGACAGTGTTTTTAATCTCCAATTTTAGACCCTCTAAGAATTTAACTAAAGCTTGTTTCTCCCCTATGCCTGCTTTATTCCATAATATGTCAAAATCATGGATATAGTTTTCCAGTGTCCTTACTTGTTTCAGATCAATCAGGTCTTCCATAGGATCCTTCTGCCTGTCAAATTTATAATACAAAGCTTCTACATACTCATCCTAACTTACTCTCCGGTTATTTAAGTTTTTCATAAAATTTTGGTGCCAGTATAGAGCTATGCCATCTAAATAATAAGAAGCAAGTTTCAGTTTTTCAGAGTCCTCAATATCCTCAATCTCAAAGTCCTGATTGCATTTATACAACCATCTATGCACATCATCCCCCCGAATACTGGAAAAAGGTGTTTTGGCCTGTGTACCTTATAAGCAGCTGGTCTTCCCTCATTTGAATAACTAGGTCTGCCTGTAGATTCATTCTGATGAGTCGTCTACTTATCCCTGTCTTGACTAGATTCCCCTGTAGCAAATGGAATCCTTTGCATGACAAACTCCAGCTGTTGTGTCAGACCACTGAGCAAATTCTTTATGTCTTCGATCTAAGTTCCATGATAGTCTGTGGTGGTGTCCAGCTTCTGGCCTTGTTCTTTCACAAGAGTAACAAGTAATTCATACTTATGGTTGGTTTCTCTTTTAGTTAGTTCAGCGGACTTCTCAATCCTTTTTATCTCTGCGGTTCAAGTGTCTGGCGCCATAGCCTCAGCCAAGGAAGGTTGGCTCTGATACCAATTGTTATGGGTAGAATGGAATAGCTTCCCCTGTTATTAATCTTAGTCTAGTGTGGTTAATTGATGAAGGTTGCAATTCAGATATTAGTGGATAGATGAAAAAGATAGATGAAAAGAAATGAACTATATAGAAACAAGAAATGATTCACCTGAATCTCTCTTCATACGTTTCTTGCATTACAATTTTTCATCTGTGGTTTCTATTCTGTTGCAACCAATTATATATACACACAATTTAGTTGTTCCGAACTTAAGGGTAATATTCCTTATTACACATGTCTCCTAATAATATTGCAAAATAACTAAAACGATGCGTTTATTTGGTGGATGCCTTCCCGCTTTGATATTTAATTTAAATCCCCAATGTTCCTGTTCTTGTTTGCCCCTTATCTTCGTCTTTTAAAGTGCCATCAGTTATAGCGTGTGACATACTTCTTAAAACACTAATTTTGAAGAGGGCTTTGGGTTTTTCTCTCCCAGTTAATGCTAATTTGTTTTTATGGCTTACTAAATGTACTATTTTAAGCTTCATAAGGATCCAAACTTGAATGCTTTCAACTTTGTTATATGTCAAGCGAACATGGGTTTATTGCTAGAAGGTTGTTGGAGTAAAAAAAATGTATTTTTGTTGCCTTCGGTTATAACAATTTCCAGGTTATTGTTACTTTTCTTCAAAGTGGTTATTTTGGTTGAGGGACACGGAGTTTGGAGCTGATTCGGCTATTAGAGTCTATTGGGTCCCTAGTTTATTTGATCGCTAGTTTTTGAAGTAAGCAGTTTAGATTCTAGAAAGTTCGTTGAGATCTTTAGGTAATCTCTTATATCAGATTCTACCTGGACCATTTTTACCTGAGGATCTAACTTTGGTACCTTCTAATATTTGAGATAATAGAAGAAACAAATAAAAAAAAGGGTCCTGGAATCATAACAGTTTTATCTATTCCAAGCTTCTTTCTTTTTTATATGTAATTTTGAAGTATTAGAGAATAATATAAATCATATCTTGGGACCTCACCTAATAACTTAAGCTATTGGGTTGAGATGGTTCTTTGACATGGTATCAGAGCCTTGATGACCAAACGGTCACGAGTTCGAATCTTCATCCTCATTTATTTAATAAAAAAATCAAGCACAAGAAAATGTGGACATGTGCAAGTTTCAAGCCCAAATAGCTTTCACTTGAGAGAGTGTATTAGAGAATAATATAAATCATATCTTGAGACCTCACCTAATAGCTTAAGCTATTGGGTTGAGATGGTTCTTTGATATGAATAAAGAAGAGATTAGTGGTTAGTGAAGGATGAATTTCTTTAAAGTGAAATGGCTCAGGAAAACCCACAAACCAGACCCAGAAAAGGATTTAGAAGATAAGCATGTAGCCACAGCCAGAAGAGTCAAGAAATTATAATGTTGAAGGTGGTGATGCTGCATGGAGACATGAAACTCTCAAAATCAAGTTAAGGGTTGCTTTCTATAATGGACAAGCATTTAAATAATTCAAAATCACATATAGTGAATCAACCATTTTGTCTCTGTTTGCATGCAAACTATATGACAATGACTATGATTTTATAACCAATGAGGTAAGGAGGAGGTTGAAAGAACTGAGAAGGAACAATTTTATGTGCTGATTCCTGAAAAAGAGTCATGTGCTGAAGAGGAGGAAGATGAGGAGGCGGAAGGTGAGACGAACTCAAATGAATGGAGGAAGGCAATGGCGGGGTGGGTTTGATGCTCTGTATAACCAGTATTCTGAGCGGATGTTATTTGATTGGATGAGTGTGCAGTAGCTTAATGAATCTGGTAAATGTCACTACGCTATGATCCAGTTCTTTCTGATTGATTTGTGTTTTTTTTTTATTGCAATTGATTTTAATTAGCATGCTTTGGTGGTATGAAATCTAGTTTGCTGCATTCCCTTGGAGACTTGGGACAAAATTATTCTGTGTTTTTTCCCTCAGGCAGCCATGCTTGTTTAGTTTATCTGTCCATGTGAGTGTCAAATTCTTTGACATATGTTTGGGTCGTCTGATTCAGAATTAGCCTACCTGAAACATTACTGAGATTACTAGAATTGCCACATTTATTTTTGGATTTCTTAGTGCTGTTGTGTTCCAATTGTATTTAGAGTTTGCCTATATGTAACACTACCATACCATTGCTGCTCAAGTCTTTTCTCGTGCATTTCATTTTTTTATTTTTTTTTCTTGTTAAGGTTTTGAAAGTATGTTATCCGATAAACTCCTAACTACAGGATTTTGCTGTCTCTGCTTGCTTTTGTTTTCCTTTTTCAGTGCTGCTCTTGTTTCCAGCCTTCTAAAATAGTTTCTGATACTTAAGAGTTATTCCTGTATAGCGAAACAATTTTCCAGTTTTCATCAGAAATAAATGTTCTATTGTATCGCAGGCTGCTATGCCCCCCACAACTCCTTCTCCAAGGCCTGCATCCAAGAAGCTGGCATCACCCTTCCGCTGCCTTTCTCTGAAAAGCTAGAAGAACCTGAAGATGAAACAGAGCATCTGCAGCAGGTACAGAATGACCCATATCAAGATATTGAAACTGCATATGTTGCTCAACTTTGCTCAACCTCCACTGCCAATACACTTAACTGATTCAGAAAATCTCTTGCCAACCCGAAAACCCTGCATGTTGCAACCACAGTGCTGAGCTGTTTCAGCAATTACAAATTTTATTGCAAAGGTTTATAGAAAATGAACCTTTGGAGCAGGAATTTATGCTTGTGCAAGGAATGCCTTGCGTAAATTGCTCCAGGTTCCCAATGCAAAAGGTATGTAATTGTTGCATCATTCATGGGCTTAGCTTGAACCAAAACTACAATTCAGTTTATCTAGTTCCAATTAACCACCTTATATACTTTCTGTTCAATGAACATGGACGTAGTTCTTGGAGTTTTTCCCTTAATCATTTCTTAAACATCTTTTCAGGTTTGGATAGAAATATACAGAAGAAATGTTATCAGATTATGCGGTCTGGCCCCTGATCTCCTCTGAATAATTGAGAGTTCGATCCTTAATTCCCACTTTTTCCTGAAGACGGACAAGAAAAAACACTATAATGCCCGTAACTTGTTTGGAAATTAGAACCAGATATTCAACTGATTCAATCTTCACTTGAAAAGGTGAGATTTCTACCGTTCTGTCTTGTATATTAGCGTTAAAGATTGCTAGTTAATTGCATATATTGTTGTTCCTCTGAAACGTATCCCGAAAAAAAAAAAAAAAAAAACACCTTCACATGAACATGGAAAATAAACCTTTAGAGAGGGTTTTGAAATCAATATTTCATCACAATATCCAGTAACATGCCAAGTATTGTTCAAAAATTCATCTAGGGTTTAGAAATCAACCTTTGGAGAGGCTGGATGTGGCGGTGTCAGCGCGTGTAGCTCACACGCTTGTGTTACACGGGACGGCACGTGGTTGGTTGGATAAGGTGGTTATCTTTCCCCTCATCACTCACATGCTAGCGGTGTCACTGGCAACCACCCGAAATGAAAGTTTCAAGCATAGGAAGTTTTGGTTGGCATCTCACTTTGGGTCGTCAGCTTCATTGTGGTTTGGGTCAATGATGCTGGTCTGGTCGGTGTAGGGTGTTGGTGAAGCCGTGAAGGGACTGTTAGCTCAATTTGGAAATGGGTTGTTGATTCACCGTGATGGAGGCTAGAAAGAAAGACGGCCGTTGGATCGATTGGTGGGGAGGCCAGTGGCTAACTTTGGCAGAGAAGGTGGAAGACATGGAGGCTAAGGTTTGATGTGGAAGAAAGGAGTTGAATACTGTATTTACACCCTTTTCTTTTTTCTACATTTTATTTACACCCTTTCCTTTCCTTTTTATATATATTTTTTTAAAAAAATATAACTGAAAGCATGAGATCAAAATGCAGTTATATTCTAGCTATGACCAGATTAGAAATAGAGAAGGGCTAAATCAATACTTCTCCAGGCCAACACATGGTTTTGACACGTCATCCTAGTGACAATCCATTACAGAGCGACGAAAACAGCCAAGTAGGGATTACAATCAATTGGGTGGTTCACTTCAAAATTTCTGCACATATTATCAGGGCTGACAGTCTATAACTTTTCTAAAACCGGCCAGTGCGCGCGTGTAAAGAAGCTTGTTTTTATCAAAATACTGAAATTGTTCAGCACCCTTTTTCATAGCATTATCTTCGAATAAATTTGATATTTTTCTTTCACCAATCTCACTCTCGCATGGATAAGTGTTTTGACCAGATCTAAAATAAAGTCAACCACAAGACAAGTCTTCAAGCACATTTCTCTCCTCTATGCTCTACAAAAATCCAAACAATCCATTATATGTTTCTAAGTATGCTCCAAGCAATCCATTCTCTACTCCCAAGCTCGCCATCTTCGTCTGTTCTCAGCTCTAAACTCTACAATAATTTAGAAAAAATCTCCGCTATTTAATAAAAAAATCTGAATAATAATTTATATCTTTCAAAAATAAACTAGGCTTCTCTATTTATATAGACCTAGAATGCTTACAGAAAACAAATTCATAATTAAAACTTAACTAATGAAATCCCTCTAGTATTAAGATGGTTATATACTAAAACACTAATTAAATTAAAATTCTTGATATAAATAGAAAAAAAAAATGAATACAACAAAGTCAATATATACAATCCTAAACATTACCTTTCATCCCTTATTTCAAGGTCTTTTCAATTACCAATAATCATGAAATTTTAACTCAGGCCTTTAGAATTTTCTTTTAAAAGAACTTCATCTCGATGCAAATTGTTGATTTACTAAACTACATATTAAACCCTTTAAAACCTAAAAACTTTAACTATTAATAAAATAATGCAATAAACATTATTATACCAAGAATATTAAAGAAATTTCCCGGCGTCAATAATTGTCAATGAGCTATAAAAGCTATTGGCAAAGGTTGACATTTACTCTCCCCGAAATAAACAAGTTCCACTGGGAGGAAAAAAAGAAGAAGAAAAAAACGCAATACACCATTAAACTATGCAATGTGTATATACTAGTTATGGAAACAAGTATACATAACTAGGTGGCATCAAAACAGGAGTCATAGATAATCCAACCGAGGGGATAATGTCACAAATATGGCACCCATATTGAAAACATTTGATTAACTTAATAGCAGCATATCACGCTATATGGGAATCAAGAAAAATCCCATGCCTGACAAACTTATGACATTGATCAATAATCATGCAATTGGTGAATCAGGTACATTCTAAGATAAAAACATCTAAAACATCACTACTCTGAACAGGGGATAAAGAACAAGAACCAGTGCCCATTACCCAACCTCCAAAAACTGCATAAGAAGCGCCTTCCCCCATATATGTGAATCGACACATGTAATGATTTATAGGTGGGCTGCCAAAACACACAAAAAGTGGTCCATTTGACTCTGATTGCCTGTCAAAATAATTCAAGTTGCGTCAAGGAGATGTATACAACAGCCTAATTATTGGTATCAATCAATTTCATGACCTGAAACACAAGCAAGCAGTATTTTCCTTGGAGGGAACCAGGAGTGGGCATCAGATGAGTAGCATCAGATAAATAATAACATCACGGTTAGATCAAGACATGATCTTATACAAGCTGCTTTGAGAACAATTCAATAAAAATCACCTCTATGGAGAAGAAAAAAACCATAGATGTATGTTATATTTTGAAACCAAAATAAATATTCAGAGATAGGTACACAATAAGACCAGTTAATAAATGCAGCAGACATGCCAAAGAAATGTAAGGCAACCAAATCAGAACAAGAAACATAAAAATTATTCATGTATAACATAGGCAAATATCGCGTCTTAAACCAAAATACCAAAACAAAACTTTTATTGTTCCAATACAAGACAGTGTCCAGTAAGTGCAAAGTTAAATTGCAGTTTAATATGGATAAGGAAAAATGCAAGGATTTAGAAAGCAACACACTCACCTTTAATGCAAAATTGTTCAAAAATTAGAACCAGACGGAAGTTCTGTGACTTTTCCCACTGCAACTGTTTTCCCTGAAAAACACAATGACACTTGAGATGTGATCTCAACAAATTAACAAATTAGGCATCAGTTAAATCTTGAGTTCGGAAACTTACCCTCAGTACGAAGAGTAAACCTGCCGAGTTGTGGAAAATCTGAGAATTTCTCAACGCATATCAAATTGTTTACCTAACAGGCATAATAGCAAGGGAAGATCTAAATAAATATCAATAAGGTTTTCTGGCATTAATTTTGACTCAATTTGAAATTTACAAACAAGTAAACTATGTTTAAATGTACCAGCATGCACAATAAACATTCGAGAGCTCATAAATAGACACAAATTTCTAGAGAAAAATGGTACGTAAGCCATTTCCTAATACCTGAATACGGCAGAGAACAATTGCGCCATTCTTCACAAAGAGGACTTTCTTTTTCATAGGTTTCCTAGTCTTTGGATCAATTTGCTGCAGCAGCTGAACAATCTCACACTCCTCAACAACAGAATGTATGTGCAAGACAGCCTTATAGCCAGCTGTAAAAATTGCCTACAATATCAACAACAAAGTTCTGGTTTAGATGCTACAGTATACATCAAGGCAGATCTATAAAAATCATAGGCATAACAAGCTATTGACGAGACTAGAAAATAAAGGGAATGAGTGAAAAAAAAAAATTAACACTTGTAGGCATACGTTATCCAGTAACTCAAGGATTTGCAACTGGGCATCAAACTCTGTAACTGAAAAGATTGGCCTTGCTGCATAAAGAAGTAACAATAAAAAGTCTGATCAACAAGAATGGAGTCAGAAAAATATAACAATGCTCACACAACCACATACTTGAATATCAACTTGTTGAAGATAAAATATAGCTCTTTTCAGAACATCAAAGACTAATAAACCTTTATTTGCAACTTCTAAGAGCAAACTTAAGAAACTTACCAACACTTGAAAGAACAAAACCCGACAATATATCCTCATCATCAATTCCAGATAATCTAACCCTCACATTTTCTCCTGGTCCTGCACGTCTTACCTTATTTTCATCGCAAAACACAGCAAGAACTTTCACCTGAGTCTGCGGATGTGTACACAAAGTGATATATCACACAGCATAAACAAGAAATAGAGAGCAAGGAGATAAAGACAGATCAGAGTATAGACCTTGTTTGGCATGACCAACAAGGTATCACCTTCCATCACACTACCAGACTCTACTTTGCCCATAACAACAGTTCCCATGTCCTTGAATTTGTCAATAATAGGCATCCTGCAAATTTAAAAATTATATGATATCTTCAATCCAATCTATCCAAAAATATGAAAGAGCTCAGGAATCCATGATAGACCAAGAAACAGAACATTATGAATTGAAACAGTGTTTTTATGTTTTCTCCCTTCTTAACAAAAGCCAATGGACTTTCTACTGAGGTAAAATTGTCTTTTCCACATCACTCATTGATCATTACTAAAATGATTGGGTTAGAATAGTCTTCTCAAAAAAATTTAGCATCCACGGGGGTTTTTGTATTTTCACTTTGGTTTTTTTGGATATAATCATGCTGAAAGATGACCTCTGGTTTGATGTCAGTGGTCTTTTCTTTCTCTTCTTTTCTCTCTCCCCCTCGATTTGCTCACTTGTCCTTGTAATTTTTCAAAACAACCCTTCAATTTGTTTTTCATTCAGATTTGGTCCTTGGTTTTTTTATTACTACTTTTTTATTTGAAATAATGAATGAAATTAGAATTTATTTTCAATTTCATCCTCCAATTTTCTCATTATCATATTTAGTCCTTATTCTTTTAATTGTTATTTTTTTATTTTTTATCCTTATCTTGATTCAATTTATTTTCAATTTTGTTACATATTATTTTATTTCATTTAATTTTTATACTAGATTTAGTCCTTATTCTTTTGATTGTTATTTGTTTTGTTTATTAATTTTAGATGATTAGGAATTTTGCTTCGTGATTTTTTCAGGTTTGTCTTCTATGGAGTAACCCGGTCTCATGACCCATATCACGAATTTCAAAGATTAACTTGATTCGACTTCGGTCATTTTTTTGTTCTTTTTTTTAAATTGATTTTTATTTTCACTTCCATCTTTTCAATGGAGTAATCATGTTTTCATATCCTAAGTCGTGGATTAGTTGAGTTAATCCGGGTTGATTCGGGTTTTTTTTCAATGTTTTTTTAATCGATTTTTTTTTATCTGTTTCACCTTTCATTATTTAGTTTGCTTAAGAGTTAACCTCTATTGTTTTACTCAATTTCTTTTGTACAGGGTTATTTTGACCTCACAATCTAGTCGTAGGCATGCTGACTCAAGTCAAATTTTTTATTCTTTTTTAAATTGATTTTTTTTTCAATTCATCCTTCATCATTTGGTAATTGAGCTTCTGATTTTATTCTCTTCGTGAAATTATTTCATTCTCATTCATGTTTTGCTTTATTATCAATTGAGATCATCAAGACCTTTTAAGAAAATTTAGAAGGTATCTTTTCATAATAGTGGCATGCCTTCAATTTTATCGATTAGTCATTGTCATATTTTTTTATTGTTATTTTTTTAATGTCACCTTTTTTTACAATTATGTTGTTAAATTAATTGAGCTTATTGGACCCATTCAAATCAATGACATGGGTCTCAAATTTATCATGCTAACTTGAGTCGTCTTTTTTTTCTTTTCAATTCATCCTTTAGCTGATAATTGAGCTTCAGATTTTTTTTATTTTCCATTTTATAAGGTTATTCCATTCTAATTCACTTTTTGCTTTGTTTATCAAATGAGATCATTAAGAACTTTTAAGAATATTTAAAGGGTATCTTTTCATAATATTGGCAAGCATTTATTTTTTTTATTGTTCTTTTTTTTAATTGTCGTTGGTCTTTTTTTTATAATTATGTTATTAATTAACCAAATTTACTGAACAATCAATGACCTGGATTCTAAATATTTCTTGCTCCTTTAAAAACACTTTCATCGCTTGAGCATAGCTAGGAAAAATTTGACTTAGCCCAACCACCAATCTAGTACACAAGCTAAATTCAATCATTAGACATCTCTTTCACCACAATAGAGAGCGGAATCATTCAATGTTCCTAGTAAAAATCATTAGTATAGTAGCCACTGCCACTATGCTCAAACTTCACAAGAAACATTCTCTCATCATAACATTTCAACTCTTTCAAGGGAATAAAAAGTGTTGGCACCGACAATATACGTTCAATTTGATCATGTAGAAAAATAACATACTAAAACAAGAAGAATATAAGATAAAAAGATCAACAAGCAAGGAGAGCAGATACAATGGTGGGTAGGGAGAAAAAAAAAGGAGGTTGGGGAAAGCAAGGTGCAACTTTACCTCAAAGGACCATTTGGATCTCGTGGAGGAACTTCAATAGAATCAAGAGCTTCAAAAAGGCATGGGCCATTCCACCATGGACATACAGCCTTATCCAATCTTGTTTTCATGTTGGTGCCCATTAGACCAGATATTGGTAGGAATTGGACATCTGTAACAAAAAGGCAATTCCCAAGTTAATCAAGCCATTTACTAATATTAGAGACAAAAACATCATGATCACGCAATCAAGCCAGATTGAGACGACAGCATAATATCCTTAATGTTCAGATAGCTAAGATGAGGCCAAACATGCAAGATATTTAAAGAGTAACAATGACTGCAGCAGAGATAATTTTTTATAACCAGCCATACCTAAAAACATCTATAAGACTTAGGCTCCAATGGTAGAGTTATGACTTCTTTTTGGGTTGGGGCTGTTAGTTGTAGCCATTGTAGTTCTCTGATTATAGTTGTACAAGTGTTTGATAACATGTGTCGTATATGTTTTATATTAAACAAGACTCAAAACCTACACGCTTTCGCTTTCAGTTTCCAAATCTTTTAAAAGCGACTTTTAAGAGTTCACAAAACCTTTTCTATTGGTTTTTGGAGTGAAAGCCCAAAAGCTTCAAAAAAAAAAAGCCAACCTTACCCAAACAAACCCTTAAGCTCGCAAATTTCACCAATATAAAGCACCTACGCTATTGACACATACCTTGGACAGTATGATCCAAATAATCCAGAAGAATTCATAGATCAATTGCTATAAGCATCGCATTGAGAAGGATGAAATTGTGATAGGAGAGGAAATGGAATAACTCCTACCAACTAATGATCCAATGGGAATCATCATAGACAGTAAGCAGAGACGGAGAGGGAGAATTTCAATTCCATTTCACTCGCATCCACCCCAATTTAGTTACAGGGAAATATATGAGAATCAACCAGCCAACAAGAGAAGATGAAAGTATGGCCATACATATGGCAAACCAATTACCTAATTTCCCTATGAATAAACAACACTTAATTAGAAGTAAATGATGCACTCTTCTAACTCCAGAAATGACATCCAATTTCATCCCACTGGAGAGTTGAGAGTATAAAACTCTGACAGGGAAGACACCCAGGGAAACTCCATCAAAGCATTGCACAGAATTTTACAAACATAGTTCATTCTCCATTGTATATTATTGAGAGGCCTCTTTAATTACTAAACAAGTTATCTAAGGTGTCCACAACATCTCAGACCTTTTAACAGCTAAGATGAAAAAGAAAAGCTTCAAACAAAGCATACACATTTAGAGAAGGCAATAGTTCAACAGCTTGAGACCATAGAAAAAGATCCTCCAATACCTTTCTTCACATTGTAGCCAGAAGACTTAAGAAACGGTATCATCTTTGATTCAATCTCATCATACCTGAGAGACATTATGAAAACAAATCAAAACATCAGGAGAAAGAAACTACCACAGAACAGACCCAGAAGAAGAATAAGAAGCCTGCAGGTGCTTCGATGCTAGCAGATTATGCCCACAGAGGACACAAAAGTAAATGCACCTCCACGTTACACACGCACACTGTCAAACAAGGAGAAGCACCTTTCTTTTGACCAGTTCACAGTTGGCTCATCCATTTTATTTACAACAACAAGCAGCTTCGAAACACCCAAGGTCTTTGCAAGTTGAACATGCTCACGGGTCTGCCCACCTCTCTCATAGCCAGTTTCAAATTCTCCTTTCCGAGCAGAAATAACCTGATCATGAGAAAGGGTCCTGTCAAAATTTTCAAAGCAATAGGACATCGAGAAAATAGATGTGGAAAACAGTTTGGTGCAAACTTACTAGCACGCCTATATCAGCCTGAGATGCTCCGCTAATCATATTTGGAACATAGCTCTTGTGACCCTGAAGATTCAAGAACAGCAAAAATGAAAAATGAAAACCAAAATTTAAATTTTAAATCAGCACAGACAACCTAGAAGACAGGAAAGGGCTTCTTTTATATTGCATGAACATTTTCATCCTAAAATTCTCATATGCAGCACCCAGAAGAACAAAAGCAGGTCATACTTTCAGCTACAAAGTGCATGGTTCAGACAACCATTAGGAATTTGTAATAGCAAAACTACTGGTTTTTGTAGAGGTTACTATAAAAGCAATTAAACAAAAAAAATTGTGTTTTTTTTCAGCTTTCTCTATTCATTCTAATTCCTTCCCAAACTGTTTCATGTTTTAATAAATTCACCTATCAACCCAATCAAGCTGACAAAACCAACCATTTTCCCATCCAAACTTTTTGTAGGATGTTCTCAACACTAGTACCTCTGAGAATTATAAGTGTTCAATAGAGAAGATGTTGCTGCACGAGAACCATTACAACAATTTAAGAATCTATTGTTAACCATTAGAACAGGTAAAATGTTGAATTTTGATTCACTCCATTTGAGGTAATTCCAAGAATAAGCTTAAGTGAATGGAATTGGGAGACATGGTTGCCATTGCAAGAGATTCAAAAGCACCAATGAAAACTTCTCTTTCAATTTCTACAAAAGGACTTCCATGTAATGGCAGTCAAACAAAAGAGTGTGCAGGAAAAGATTTTGCTAATAGCAGGAAAAGGAAAAATCAAAGACAAGATGCTCAATCTGTTTCTGAATGGACAAGATTCTCCACATGCTAATAACAGATTAACGAGATACTGCTCTAACCATTGCACCTTCTCTTTCTATAGATAGCTAGGTCAATAGACAAACATACAGAGGCATAGAAACGGTACTATGATACATGGTTTAAAGAAAAAGAATCAACAAATCCACTAATGAAACAGGATTTGGAGCTGGTTTTTGTCCCAAAGAATGATCTGAAGCACCTACATCCTATTGAGCTTCTCTCAACCTCCATATCTTTTACCCCCCCATAACTTGGATAATTCAAAAAATAATTAGCTCTGTTGTTTTCAATTTTTGGCCTATTCTGTTTCAAGAAAAAAATCCAAACCAACTGACACATTCATGAATTTAGTACTAATTTTGGTTGGAACCAAATGCACACTCATTTTAAGCATATTTTAATTTGGTTGAATAACAATTGTGTCTTCTAATATCTTCTCTTTTTCCATTATCATATGATGCTAGAGTTCTTGCTTGAATCTAGCCGTTCCAAGTTGATTGGTGCAACTCAATTTAGGAAATACCCTTTACACATTTGACGATCTCAAGCATCAATCCACAAATCAAACAAGCTTTCAATTTAAATATATGAGCCCGTGAAACAAAAATGCAGTCAGAATTCATGTATTTCCAATAAATACTTGCATATGAAATAACTTGAGAAAGGCAAAAGCCATCACGACAAGCATACAGGACTATCTGTCATCATCTGCAGATCTTATTGCCAGTTCTTAAGGAGTGAAGGACGATCAATGTATTTTCCCACTCAGTCATCTGCTCTGATAACTGTGGTCAAAACTGGTGATCAAATCCAGGCACAATCAGGCTTTTCCTTTGTTAATTGGTGAACAGTTTGCCAACAACATAGAACATACATCATTTTCACACACTATTACTGCAACATAACAGGGTGGTAGTGAAGTTGCTTGTAAAGGCCTTTCTCATTTTTTTCCACTATAATGCTTGAGTAGAAGGCATAACTGATTAAGTGATGAAGGTCGACATATGAAAGGACAATTTTCAAGTTATTTGTGCTTAGTATTGCATAATACTGTCAGGAAGTTATTATTTACAGTGGTTGCATCACTTCAATCGGTATGAGGGGCACATGTTGCAAGGCAAGTTGAATATGTATACAAAAGTGGGAGGGATGGAAATGAGTGAGATGCAGGAAGAAAGACGACAAAAAAAGGCAGTAACATCACAAACAACACACACTGCCCAACTTTCATTCTGCAACTAGGTCATGGAGTAAAATCTTCCATGAGAAGTTAAAATGCTAGGTCAATGTTTTATCATTTCAACATGTCATTTTTTATTCTATCTCTCATTTGGTCTAGTTATCCCCCTCAATACTTAATTTGACCAAATTTCCTTGCTGGCCAAATAATGCACTGAGAACATTTTTTCAGATCACCATTACAAGGGAGGAGAACGGCAAGCCAACCTCATTTATAATGCCAATAATAGATATAATCAAATGGAGTGAAGAAAGTGAAACCAAGATTTTTAAGATGTAATCTCTCACCGGTGCATCTAAAATTGTGAATCTTGTTGTCTCTGTTTCAAAGTGTGCTCTTCCAACTTCAACAGTTTTGCCCTAAAATCAACATTATAAAAGTAAAGGCTACCAGTGGGATTTAAATCAGATTTGCACATGAATCAAAATGGAAATTGAAACAGAATCAACAACAAAAAATCATCTGGCCCCGCAGAAACCCAATTGTCGCAGAAACTTACCTTAACCCTCTCTTCCTCATTAGTGTCCATAATATAAGCCATATACCTAGCAAATGGAAAATAACCATAGTCTTCAAAAGGTACAAGTAAATCTACAGAAGAATCAATTATTTTGATGAATCAAATGCCACAAATGCAGAGCAAATTACAATGATAGCGCACACACCCAAGACAAACAATTTAAGGAACACTCCATTCAAAACTTGGGAAAAACAGCAGCAGTTTGAAAAGCTATTATGAGGGATCATTGGATAGCACAGAAATAATACTGGATCACTAAAAAATAATCCTGAACATATGCAGATAATAAGTATACATATAATTTGGATACACCAACATGTTCTGGAATTGCAATCTCAAAAGAACAAGAAATGTTTTTCTTCATTTATGAATTATGCAATCTCATTTGATAGGTTCTTTTGTGGGAGAAAGCAATTCTCATAATGTTATGTGACTTGTTATCTCAAGAGACTTTAAGTAGATACCGACTCCACCCCTTGATTCACTTGCAAATTAACCCTTACTGTTGGATCCATCTGAGAACTCAACATCAAATTACATGATATGGGCACGAACTCTAACAGATTGAAATTTCTAAAGAGGTGAGATTTCTACAAATCATGTAAGTTCTATATCAGAGAAGCACATTGCAGAGTAAAATTTAAGTTAGATTAAAACTAAATTCACATCACCACCCATTAGTATCAGCAAAGGAGTAAACTAAATTCATGTAATAAACAATTGTAATAAGCTTTTCCAAATAAAATGAATTTTCCAATCCTGCTGCCAAAACTGAATTCACATCACTACCCATTAGTATCAACAAAAGAGTAGACTAAATTCACATAATAAACAATTGTAATAAAATGATTTTTCCAATCCTGCTGCCAAAAATGAAGTACAAGAAATTTCAACATTACAGATATCATAAGCAATAACAACAGCCAACCTCCTAATCTACAAATAATGGAAGTTACAATGTAACAACAATCAAAATAAGATGCTGCAGATCAGTTATAAAGGTATAGCAAAAGTGAAAGGACAATGTGCTCATTCTTGCAAAGAAGGGTAATAAAAAATGCCAATGAGATAAATCCAATTTATAAACAAAAAAGGAAGACCTACCAGCTTTCTCTACTTTTGTCCTTAGCTTCTTTCTCATATTTCTGGATTGTGCGATCATCCACCTGGCCACTAAGAAAGAGTATCTGGCCCCCAGTGGTGGACTTGCCAGCATCTGCAGCCAGACACAGCACGTGAACTAGTACAACAATGGAAAGATAGATAGCTAATTTGCATTAAGAGGCCCAAAACTGATCAAACTAGATTCAAAACACTATTCCAAATTTAAAAGATTGAGAATACATTATCAATCAAATGATGCAGCAATTTGTTAAAGTTCATGTGCTTAACCCTGCCTAGATCAAAATACTACACGGAAAAGATTTGATTATCAATCCCCAATAAATCCTGCCAGATCACAGCCTGCATCCAGCTACAAATGCTGCAAAGCATTGCCAAACCAAAATGGCATATATACAACATGGAAGTACTTGGCAAGGATTAGAACAGCCATCAGCCCTCATGGAGCAGCTACTTGCAGCATGACAATAGTTATGACACAAACAACCATAAAACAATGCACCAATTAGATTACACTAACAAAAACTTCTCAAAGCCTAAAGCAGTTGTGTAGTAACTGTTATTGGGTACATTATTAAAGGACCAAACAATGTAGCAATCACAAGGCCAGTGTTTATTTGGAAAAATTGTGAAGCAAATTGACCTACCAACATGGCCAATAAAAACAACATTTAAGTGTCGCTTCTTATTGTACTGTTCCATCTCAACCACTGCTTCCACATCTTCTGGTGCAGGTACTTCTTTATCTTTCACTACAAAACAAAAGGTAAGCAAAAAAAAATGGTAACACTAAAGCATAACTAACATGATATGATGGTAACAAGTCAGAAATCTCAATGCATTCATAAATGTCAGAGTACCAAAAAAATAGAAGGATAATCACAACATACCTTTGGGCAACTCAGCCTGCACTTCCTGAGAGCTCACAGTGACTTTATGATCTGAATCTGAAAACACACAAAGCAAAGTAAATGATGATTTGATATCAAACTTATCAACAGATCTTAATATATGAGTCAGAAAAGTGGGAGACCGCTAGCAGAATATCAGATTATCAGTAACAAACACCTAATCACAATGAAACAAGAGATGCATAACTATCAATTGTTTTGTAAGGAAAGTGTATGATGCTATTAGTGTTCTTTCGTTAAAATATACAGACATGCATACATTTCACATTTGCATGAACTATTCACCAGCTGTATTAGGCATGTGTACATTTGCACACGATTTGGTGTGCAGATGCATGGAGGGGATGAAGACACGAAGAAAAACAAAGAACAATGGGCCAACTAACAATAATTGATGAGTTCTGTGGAAAATTACAAACTACATTTTACAATCTCTCTTGAAAGACTAAAAGCAAAAGTGGAATGGTCTTCATTCATTAGCAAATCTATAAATATATCTTTATGATCATATCTATTTAGACTCATCAACATTTTTTTGAATGAATGAAATTGAGTTAAAAAATAGAATTCAAATTTCTATCTCTATGCATAGATATAGAATATAGAATTTCATATGATTTCAATATAATAGTTATCATGAAATTGAAGCCACATTGGCAGAAAAGAAACAAACAAAAGCACCATGTCATTCAGTCATTGCAGCAGAATGGGTAAGTTTATTTTCTTTTCATTCTTTTTATTTTGTCACAGGCTTTTTCAAGGTATCTAATAAGAGCATGGTGCTCAACGAAAGTAAAAGGCAAAAGTAAAATGATCTTTATTCTTGGAAAAACAAACTACAAAATTAGCGAGAAGGAAAGAACAAAGAGACCAACATGCCAAGAAGTCAATAACCAAATTGGTACATGCATTTACTTTTCCTTTCATTTATTCAGTCAACAGGTGTTTCAAGGTATTCAATTAATATTTTCAGGCAATGGTGCTCTATGATCTACCACTGTCAAAAGTAAATCTGGAACCAAAATGCAGAGAATGTTAGATCTGCACCAATCCATCAACCCTTATATGCAATATGAGAGCATTAAGTATCACAAGTGAAAAGGTTTGACTGTATGAGACACTCACCTAAACAATGACAAGTTCAAATACAAAAAAGGGAGTAATCTAATTTATTCCACAGCTAGTCAAGGCCTTAATTTTGTTTAGCACCTCGATTCAATTTCCATTAAATGCAATTTGATAGTCAGCTGTCTACAGGATTCGGATAGGTTAAAGTAAGCATTACTGAGAACCCCCATTTCAAATTTAACCAGAATTATACCCAGAACAACAATGTAAGGCCTTTCAAATCATTAACACACACTAGTTTCACAAAATAAAATACAAAAACAAAGTTCCAAGCATGAATTTCACTATACCACCAACCTTTCTCCATCTCATCCACCTTCTCAACTTCTTCTGGCCTTGCATCTTCATTTATCTCCCCATTTATCTCTGATGCTAAGATTTAATTAAAGCATTCAATTTGTATCCGACATATTAAAAGAAGAAGAAGAAGAAGAAGAAAGGCAAAACCAATATTTCATTTAAACAATAAACACTACCACAATCCGCTGAGTCAAGCTGCAATGAGCGAACCTCCTCCTCAATATCTATTATTGAAAAACATGTTTAAACAAAGTAAGCATCAAAATTCTCAAAAATCATTGCAAACTAAGATGTAAAAGCTCGACTTTGCTCGCTAATTCAACATTCGAAAAGCATAATCAGAAACAAAATATCTAACAATCAAAAAATTATATTTGTAGTCGATGGCAACAGGTAGAGTAACCCCCCTACATCTACCCTTTCCCAAAGCCGAACCTGATTTATAGATGCACATCCCCAACTCTGCCCTAACCTGGCCCGTAGGTATCATGTCAAGGCTAAAAGAAAAGAAAACTATATATATATATATATATATGTAACCCCCCTACATCTACCCTTTCCCAAAGCCGAACCTGATTTATAGATGCACATCCCCAACTCTGCCCTAACCTGGCCCGTAGGTATCATGTCAAGGCTAAAAGAAAAGAAAACTATATATATATATATATATATATATATATATATGTAACCCCCCTACATCTACCCTTTCCCAAAGCCGAACCTGATTTATAGATGCACATCCCCAACTCTGCCCTAACCTGGCCCGTAGGTATCATGTCAAGGCTAAAAGAAAAGAAAACTATATATATATATATATATATATATATGTAACCCCCCTACATCTACCCTTTCCCAAAGCCGAACCTGATTTATAGATGCACATCCCCAACCTGATTTATAGAAAAGAAAACTATATATATATATAGATATATATATATATATATAGATATATATATATATATATATTATAAACGGGTACGGAGGGTATATGGGTGATATCCGTTTATAATATATATATGTATATATATAGATATATATATATACATATATATATTATAAACGGATATCACCCATATACCCTCCGTACCCGTTTAACAAATGATCGCTTGATTTAGAAGACACAAGCGCACGGGTTCTTTAGCAAGTAGAGGAGAAAATCCATCCATTTTAACGAATTAAACTCACTTCGTATCACCAAAACCAACAAATCAAAATCAATTTAACAGTAAATTGAAAGAACCTTCAAATTTCACATCTCAAGAATACCCTTAAATTTTACATGCAAGGAACCTTCAGATTTAAACCTCAAACTCGTAAAAGTTTTAATTCGAAACTAATCCAACAATTTCATCAAACGAAGTACGATAACTTCAAAGAGAAAAGGCAAACCAAGTAGAGGCGCTTCTGCCATTTCTGCAGAGTAAAGACGCCGCTGCTGCTGTCGAGATCGCTGGGTTGCGGCTGACTGATAGCTGTGGGTTAGGAGCTCGGGGGGTGCTTTTTTTAATGTTCTTTATTTGAGATGAGATGCGGTTGCTTGGGGGAGAGAATGGAAGGGTGGGCGTTGTTTAGTTAGGGTTGTCTTTAGTTTTGTGCCTTTTTTGTACTGAGGTGAAAAGTTATTTTTAAAAAAAATATATATTAAAATATTATATTTAATTTTAACATTAATATATTAAAATTGCTATAAAATATTTAAAACTATTAATTTAATATTTTTTTCAAGATAAATATAATTTTAAAATGTTTCTAAATGTGGTTAAAAATACACTTTCAAACAAATATTAAGAACATGTATGAGATTGTAATAAAAATTATTTGTTAAAGTGATTTTTGTTTAAAAATACATCTTACTTAAAATACATTAAAATAATAATTTTAAAAAAATTATTTTTGATATTAGTACATTAAAATTATTATAAGACTTCAAAAAAATTGATTTGAAAAAAAAATTATTTTTTTAAAAGCATAGTTGAACCGCAAAAATAAACACAACCTCAATATATTTGATAGTGTGGTCCATTATGATGAACAATCACTATCAAATTAATTAAAACTAGGATGTGTAGATGAATTATAAAAATAAAATAAAATGAAAGAGATATAGGTTTTATTATTATAGTTACTATACACTCACATCCAACTGCATTATGGATTGGAACAATATAATTGAGCAATCTCTTTTCTTCTTTTTTGGTTTTTAAAGAAATGTGTTTTTTCACTCACCAAGGTTTTTTTTTTTAATTTCATCTCCAACATTATATTAATAGGGTTTTAAGCCTTATAATTTGTTTTATGTCACATGTTATAAGGTTTCACGATGTCAAAAACGGAACACCAAGAGGTTTCCCTGCATTCTCCCTTGTTATGAGACAAGCAGAACACACAAGTAAAAAGGATGCAACGTATACAAGCACCTGGCTTGGAGGATCCAACACCCCTAACAATGTTTGCGACTGTCTTTCTCAAGACAGACAACTTTTCCTTGACAGCCTACCACTTGCGACCTGTTTTTGCAGCGAGTTCAAGATTCTAGCAGCCTTTTTAGCGATATTCATTGCCAACTCTAACCTGTTATGAAATGAACAATCTTTATTTTCAGGAATCTGACCCATCAAGCCCTATAAATGCATCAATCTTTCCCGAATTGTCTCTATAACATTAGGCATATGAAGATCAGCCACCAGTTTCACAAACTATCCTAACAATGACTTTTCCAAATCAGCCATTGGATTTGTCTATAAAACAGTCTTGTCATCCTATCAAGAACGCAATCATGCTCTGATACTAATGTCACGGGGTTAATTTCTCATCGAAAATTTCAACCCCTATGCGGCAGTCTAGTCCCACTAGACTCATCCTTCCCTTGGGTCGATCCACTCGTGTTTACTTAGCAACTAAGTGTGTCCCTCACACTCTCCCCTGTTATGAGACAAGCGGAACACACAAGTAGAAAGGATGTAACACATACGAGCACCATGGTAGATCTCTAATCCTGCCATCGGGAGTTAAGCTGATAGGGCAGAGAATTGAATGACTTGTTGTGGGCACGATGGTCGCGCGGTCCACTAGGTCATCTCACTCGACTGTCTCGATGAGTGTTTTTCTCAACAACCTTGAAAAAACTCTTGTTTTTATGGTCTTCGCCACCCTTCACCACCATGGTAGGTGTCACAGACCAAAAAAAAAAAGATCGCCTAACTACATTGTTCCAATCCATAATACAGTTGGGTGTGAGTGTATAGTAACTGTAACAGTGAAACCTACAACTCTTTCATTTTATTTTATTTTTGTAATTCATCTACACATCCTAGTTTTAATTAATTTTATATTGATTATTCATCATCCAATGATGATTGTATGCAAGATTTTTTTTTATAATTGGATATTTGATAGAATGTGATAGTTTATTTATTAAAAAAATTCATGGTAAGACATCTTGTGAGAATTCGCTTGAAAGACATACTTAATACCAATGTAGATTTGAAAAGAAACTTACTTGTGAGAATTTATTTTCTTGTCCTTGAATCAATTACTTTAGTGCCACTTTAATTACTAGAACCCAAATGATATTTCATAGTACGAACGTCTTTATAGATCTTGTCAAATTAATGTACAGAGTCCAAGATAGCAAAATAGAAAGAGAAAGAACTATTCTTTCAACAAATGAAAACTTTTATTTTTATATCGGTTATGTCCTTATATATATAAGTAAAGGAAGCGGTTACTTCCTTTAGTAACTCCTTTAAATACTTGGACCAAGCCTATCCCTCATGGGTAGATTAGGGCTAATCCAATAACCAACATCTCTCACTCGTCCGTAAAGGATTGAATCTATCTAATACATTTTATTTTAAACTTACACAAGAATTTCATATTTGATGAATGGATCGTGCAACCTGAAGCACATAGTAAAAGGAGCTCCAATATAGAAACCTAATACAGGTCATATAAAAAACATCAACCTCATAATTAATTACTCCTTAAAGTTTACTAATATACTCCAAGCATTTTCAGTTACACATAACTTAATATAATTCAATCCCTCAAGAATTTCATTCTCAATTTATCCTTACAATTACAAGTATTCTAAATCATATCAAATTTATTCAAGTGATATGATCCCGGCCAGTGAATATAAGTAACAAGTGTAGAACTAAAATTACCTTTTCTTTCACACTCATATCAATCAGATCTGAATTAACTCATCACCTCTTGATACAGTCAAAAGTCACAAAAAGTCAGATTTTAAAATCTTATATATGATCTTCAGGACTCACATAATAAAGAAGCAGGGATCCATTTTTTATTTTTGTAATGGTCGTTAGCACATGTAGTATGAAATACATACTATAGTAGAGCTTACTTTTTTCTTTTCTGAAGATTCAAAGTGTATGTCATTTCTCTCCTTGTTAGAGGATATACACCATATAAGTTTTAATCTTGTTGCTAAAAATATAGATTTAAAATCAGAAATTCTCATTTGCTCATTGTCATTAGCAAGCAGTAGCAAATGAATAATTTCATACTCGACTTTAATCATAATAGACACGTGAATGGTAAGAATTCAATTATGCCGATTCTTTTATTTAAGAACCTCATCTTGGTCCCAACTAAGGTGACATTTTAATAATTACTCTGAGTTAAAATTGCTCTCATTACACTCAAATCGCTTATTGAGCATTAAAACTCAATTAGTCTCATCTCTACTCACCTTACAAGTGCTAGAGGTGATTGCTCATGTGAGTGAGTCAATCTAAGTCTATCAACATACTTTAATAAAGTATACTATATGATGTCAATATATTCCATAAAACAAGTAATGAATAAATGATATTCTAATGATATTTATTCATTACTTAATCATTGTAAGCCTTCATATGATCCTTAAAACTAGTTATATTATTAATTACATTCTACATAGGGTAAGGGATCTCATATATTTAACAAATGCATCACTTGTTATTGGTTTTATGAATGGATCTGTAACCATAGAATTTGTAGAAATATGTTTTAGGATCATGTCATGTTTAGTAATTGCTTCTCTAATATAGTGATATCTCATCTTGATGTGTTTGGTTTTTTATGGTATTTTGGATCTTTAGCCACAACTATTGTAATAGGGTTATCACAGTAAATTGTCACTAGGTTTGATGCTGATTTAACAATTATCAAATGATAAAGAAAACTTTTTAACCAAACAGCATCTTGTATTGTTGTGGAACAAGCTACATACTCAGCCTTCATAGTAGATAAGACTATGCAAGATTGTTTCTTGCTCCTCTACAGTATTGCACTATTATTAAGCAAGAAAGCATATCCCGAAGTTGAATTAGATTGGTCGACATCTCCTTCCCAATCAGCATCAAAGTAACTAATCAATCGTAAGTCTTTCTTTTCTTGGTAACATAACATGTAATTTGAAGTTCCTTTCAAATATCATAGAATCCTTTTGACTACCATCCAGTGTTTCTAACTATGGTTTGATTGATATTGGCTAACCAATTCAAAGGTATAACACATATCGGGATGTGTGCACATCATTACATACATCAAACTACCGACGACAATAGCATAATGTACTTAAGACATTTTTTCCTTTTCTTCTAGAGTCTTGGGACACATATCACAACTCAGACTCAAGCTTTTATCAATAAGGGTGTCCATTGGTTTGTTATCTTGCATGTAATAACGCTTTAACATCTTTTTTATGTAAGTCTCTTAAGCTAAACCCAAAAGCCTTTTAGCGCGATCTCTTATGATTTTCACACTAAAAACATATTTGGCCTCACCTATGTCTTTCATTTTAAGTTTGATGATAACCACTTTTAGTAGTATCAATCATCTCTTTGTTATTTCCAACTATTAAGATGTTGTTAATAAATAAGGATAATATTATAAAACTATTGTTAAAAAGTTTTAAATACACGCAGTCTTCCATCATTGTAAAACCATCCGAAAGGATAGCTTGATGAAATTTGATGTTCCATTATCTAGAAGCTTGCTTAAGACCATATATGAATCTTTTAAGCTTGCAAACTTTGCACTCTTATCCTTTATTCTCGAATCCTAAAGGCCGATCCATATAGATCTTCTCATTTAGTTCTCCATTGAGAAATACAGTTCTAACATCCATTTGGTATAACTCTAGGTCTATATGTGTGACTATAACTAAAATAAGACGAACTCAAGTACTACTCACAATTGATGAGAATGTATCTTCATAATCAATTCCCTCTTCTTAAGTGTAGCCTTTTGCTACTAATTAAGCCTTATAACATTTTATTGACTTATTTGTCTTATGTTTAATTTTAAGAACCCATTTATTTACAATGGATCTTCGTCCTGATAATAAATTGACCAAGTTCCAGACTTGATTAGTTTTCTTCGACTCAATTTCTTCGTCCATAGCTTTAATCTATTCTCTTGCTTCAGGACCAAACAGAGCATAACTGAATGTTTTAGGTTTTTCATCATTTTGTGGAGCAACATGCTCCCCCCTTAATCTCAAATCGATAACGAGGAATTGGTTTATGAATGCTTATACGAGGTTAAGATTTCTCATGATCTTGCTCAATGAGAGTAGGAATAGATAAAATATCACTCCTACTGTTTCCAGGAGGATTAAGAGTTTCTTCTAAGTCCTCTACTGAATGGCTTGTTGCGCCATAATCTATATTTTTCATTTCATATAATTGAAAATCTTATTAACCTCACCTATCGTTGGAAAATTCTTTTCTAAGAATACAATATCATGTGATTCAATCTCTATCACTCTTTCATCAGCTTTTTCACCAATAAATACAAATCTTTTGGAATGTTCATAATTTATTATAAAAATACACTTCTCCCTCTAGGACCAAGTTTCCTATATTTATGAGAATTATTGTGAATATAAGTTGCATACCTCCATAAATGCAAATAACCTAGATTAAGTTTGTCGTTGTTTCATAGTTTATGTAGGGTGGATGAAACAGATTTAGAGGGCACTCGATTAAGTATGTAGATAGTAGTTAACAATGCATCTCTCCGAAAGAAAATTTGTAAGTTAGCATGCGTCATCATTGACCAAACCATGTCAAATAAGATCTTATTCCTCTGTTCTGTTACACCATTTTGTTGTAGAGTATAAAGAATAGTTAATTGTCTAGCTATACCTTTTTCATCATTTTTTTTTTAAATTATTCAGATAGGTATTCACGTCCTCGATCAGTTCTTAAAGCTTTGATCTTGGTGCTTAGTTTATTCTCCATCAGATTGGTGTATCGGATGAAGCAATCCAATGCTTCAGACTTATGTGAGATCAAATAAACATGACCAAATATGAAATCATCTATAAATATGATGAAACAATTTCCTTCATGTTTTGCCCTCATATTCATTGGGCAACAAATGTCTGAATGAATAAGTTATAATGGACTACTAGCTCTTTTAGCTTAGCCAAATGATAATCCAGTTGCTTTTACAGCAAGACAATACTCATAAACAAGTAATTCCTTTTTAGTAAGTGATCTTAAAATACCAGTTTTTGCTAATTTATATAATTATTATTGTCCAATGTGTCTTAATCTAGCATGCTAAATTATGATTTCACTATTATTAGTAGTGCTGAAATTTTAAACAATATAAATAGAAGCATTATCATTAATATATACATTAACGGTGTCTAATACCATAAAATCATTTAATATAAAACTAGAAGCATAAAAAATATTATCCAGATATATTTTTACATAACAACCAGCAAACGTAATATTAAAGCCTAATTGTAGTAAAGAAAAAACAAACACAAGATTTTGTCGAACTTCTGGAGTATATAGTACATCATGAAGATAAAGTGTGCGATTGCCACGCAAATCCAATTTACAGGTACCGATCCTAAGCACAACAACGGAAGCATTATTCTCCATATATATGTATCTACTTCCCTTTAGAATTCGATGAAATTTCATAAAGGTTGTTTGATCTCTTGTTATGTGGTCGGTTGCTCTTAAATCTTTGGCTTAGTGCAATCACGAGCAAAGTGACCAGGTTTACCACAATTGAAACAATTTATATTCTTGCATTTATTATCGCCATATTTCCCATGCTGACGTTTATATTCACTACTACTTGCTTCTATTCCTCTCTTGCCATATTTGGGACCCTTACCCTTAATCTTTTTATATTTAGAGCTATATACTCCACACATCTTAGTCTCATATATAAAAGCCTTGTTTACAAGCTTCTCAACGTGAAATCGATCTTTTTCAAGTTCAATATGATGAGCAACATAATCAAATGTCTTGATGTTGTCATTGTGTGTAAGGTTAACACGTATGTGTTTCCAATTGCTTGGTAAAAAATGGATAATTGCTTGGACTTGTTATTCACCAATCATCTTATACCCAACACCTCTTAATTCACTAATCATGTTAGACCTGACTGTAAGATGTTGCCTTATCATCTAATTTTGACACTTCTTGTAACCATCAAATTTGAGGGTTAACTAATGAAGTCTGTGGTAAAGGTTCCTCCATACTGAATCTTTATTGCATTCCAAACAGATTGATGCAACATTATATCATTTTACATGTTGCTCAATATTAGAATACGAGCTACACGATCTTTGTATTTATAGGTTTGATATGCTTCCATATCAAGCCTGTACTGAGCAATGTTTCCTTGCTCAGGTTCAACCATCGGTTGTGTGATTGTTTCTAGTATTTCTTGCTCTTCCAGGAGATACTCAACCTTCCGATGCCAAACATCGTAATTCTTTTCACTTAGTTTGTTTTCATGGTTCAAATCAGTAATAATATTCTTAGATGCAGTCACATTAAGCGTTATTGACATCAATTACAAATATTAGTATCTAGTATAATTTAAATGATATATATTACCTCTTCAAATTGTAGTTACACATTGTTTTGAAGACCATAGCTCATGTATGAGAACAATGAAATTTATAATAACCCTAACCATAAAAAGCAACTTAGATTTTGGTAATTAAATGGACACCTTGAGTCATAAGCCCCGTTCTTGGTCCACATACTACTATGAACCGAGTGAATAACTATAAGCATTCGACCAAGTTATTTCAGGATCTGATCTAGGCTTCAGACGTGTATCAGCCCTTTACGCAAGGTAGAAACAAACTTGATGCATGAAGCGCCTCCAATTCCAGGGCTGTATTTCTGCAGATTTTGGGTTACTTGATGACCCATTTATTATTCAATGGTGGATTACAAATGAGGTGATATCAAAAGAAAGATTCCAAGTCATTGCACACAACTATCAATTAAATAAACCTTAGAAGGCAGGTTAATAACCAATAAAATATAATGTATAAAATCTAACATAATACACATTTTAAAACCATGCTCTGATACCAATGTAGATTAGAAAGGAAATTTACTTGTGAGAATTCATTTTCTTGTCCCTAAATCAATTACTTTAGTACCACTTCAATTACTAGAATCAAAGTGATATTCTACAGTACAAACGTCTTTATAGATCTTGTTAAATTAATGCAGAGAGTCCAGGATGGGAGAAGAGAAAGAGAGAAGATTCTTTCAATAAAAAAAACTTTTCTTAAAGGAAGGGGTTATTTACTTTAGTAACTCCTCTAAATACTTGGACTAAAGCCATCCTTCATGGACAGACCAGACCAGACCTAACCCAATAACCAACAAATTACAAAAATAAAATGAAATGAAAGAGTTGTAGGTTTCACTGTTACAATTACTATACACTCATACCCAATTGCATTATAGATTGGAATAATATAGTTGGACGATCTCTTTTTTTCTTTTTTAGTCCTTAAAGAATCGTGTTTTTCCACTCACTAAGTTTTTTTTTTTTATTCCATAGATTTTTTTTTAATTTCATCTCCCACATTGTATTGATATGGTTTTAAGCCTTATAATTTGTTTTATGTCACATGTTATTAGGTTTCACAATGTCAAAAACATCTTGAAATTAAATCAATGCTTAATTTTATAGAATAGAATATGATTTTATCAATTTAGAAAAATTGAAGCATTAGGGACAAAACTTGACACTAAAACAAAAAACAAATCCACCTTTGAGTTTTTATTGTTCAAGAGGTGTGAAAAATCAAATTTAGCCTCTAAAGTTTTTATTTTAAGATTTTTTCGTCATAATATTTTGAAGGCTTCACGTTTCAGTCTTAAACTTTATTTATTTTATATTCTAATCCCTAAAATGTGAGAGGATATAGAGAGAGTCATCAAAAAAAGTTAAAGGAGAGTGAAAATATTCAGCCGATCATATTTTAGCCATCAAAATGGTCGATCGTGATGTCAATGAGTTTGTTTTAGAGAGAGAGGTTCAATGATGGTGGTGTTTATCTTTGATTATGCTATAAAATTAGATTAAGATCCTGAAAGTTATTCTAGGTCACTCGTATTTTGGTTTTTGGGTAATTATATGTTTGTTTTTGTTTAGGATGGGTTTCTCAAGATATATAGGGTGTTTCAGAGATTATTTCAAGTGAAAATAAATTTAAATTTGTAATTTTTTGTCCAAAAGCTCAAATCTCATCATCTTTACAAGAAAGTGACACTTAATCTACCATGTATTAAAAACAAAGAGGGCATACAAGGTATCATTCGCCCGTTAAAAGAAACAAAAAAAATGCATGTGAGCTTGGTCTTCTAAGCCCATACATGATTGGGTTTTTTGGTTGAGCTAGGCACTTGGTTTTTTCCTTAGATAGTTTATTATTTTGTTTTTTTTTTAAGTTTTTACCATAAAAACTTAGGATCAAATTACTAAAATTATATTTAAGTAATTATTTAGTTATGTCATTGTTATTAAAAAGATTAAGGTTTTTTGTTGTTATGATTTTATCATTTGATTTATGAATAATTAGGTTTCAGCATGGTATGTGAATATTTTAAAATAATTTTCTTATTAATATTGAATGAAAATAACATGTTTTTTTTTATTTTAGTGTTTATATAATTTTCTAAAATTTATTGTTTTTATATTCATTTTCATATAGATGTATAAAAATAATTGATTCATATTTTTTTTTAATTTCTTACAAAGCCATGCTTTAACTATCATAATAAGATTTTACTTAGAAATAAATGTTTCTCTTTAAAAAACAACATGTTGTCATTTAAATAAAAAAAATGCATAAATAAGAAAAATTAAATTATTTTATTAAAAATATACATATTTTCTTTTAAGTTCAAATCATTATATTTTTGTAATATTTTTTTCTTATTGCTTTTACTCTATACTTAATGAACTGTGTTACTAATAAAAAAATAGCTTTGTTGTCAAAACCAAAATATATATATGAATCAAAAAATACAATTTTGATGAAAGAAATCATTGTTCCTCCATGATTGTATCTATTGGTTTTTTCTATGAATATCTTTTTTTTTATTATATAATTAAATAGAGAGTAGCTTCAAAAACGTTCATCACAATAACACTCGAGTGGTATATTATTCTTTCACAAGACTCAATAAAAAAAACAAGTAAAAAAGACTTGAGATAACCAGGTTATTTTCAAGACCAAAGAAAAAATTTACAGAAAGCAAGTTAAAAAAAACATAACTTAATCTCTAATTGAATAAATATTGAAGGATGAAACAAGAAAAAAAATTAGCATAGGCAAATAAAACTATGAAAACCAACCAAGCCCGGGAAAACTTTGTAAACATGGTCAAATTCTTAAAACTCGCAACCCGTAAAACCCTGAATCCGGGTTCAATCAAGAAATTTTATTACCAATCAATTTGACAAACTTGTCAAAGCAAAAAAAAAAAAATAAGGATCGAATTTGATAGGAAAGAAAAAACCAAAGAATGGTGAAATCATAAAAAAAAATTAAAAAATCATCCCAAACAAAACAAATAACAATAAAAAAAAATGAAACCAAATTTGAAAGATGAAAAACTTAAAGGGGGGAGAAATTGAAAAGGCATTTCAATTTCATAAATTACTCAAGATAAAAAAAATTATAATAAAAAGAACATGAATCAAATACGAAGAATGAAAAAAAATTAAAGGGGTGTTCATGAATCTTTAACGGGCTTGCACGAAAATCCAGAAGTAAAGAGAGAGAAAGAGGGGAAAATGTTGTCGTCATCAAACTGGCAGAAATCTTGAAACACACATTGCTCCATCACGGAGGGGATGCCATGAGGATTCCAACACAATCGATGAAGGTGGCTTTCGAAGGTCAGGTGCCACCTACGTGCCTCTCGAAGGGCGCGAGAGCTGCCCCCTTGTTGATGCATGCCATGAACACACTAACAAAGTTTTTTTTATATAATATTTAACATTTATTAAAATATAACAATACTCTTAAACTAACATGATGTTATAAAAAAAAAAAACCATGGTAAAAAGACCAAAAAACCACTACAAGAGAGTTTATTTGATTTTGTCTTAAAGGACAATAAAGTATTTATACTATTTTGAAAAAATTGAAAGACCAAAACACCCTTGAGTGAAAGACATTACATTTTTATTCTAAGGTTAAATTAATAATTATACTGTGCAATAAAAATTAAAATAATTAATCTAACCCTATACAATTTGTAAAAGATAATTGCGTTATTGTGAAAAGACCACTTTGCCTCCAATACCTAGTTCAAGGATTTTATGGCACATGAGCAATTTTGTCATTACACTATTACAATGAATAATATTCTGAATCTTGATGAACAATTATTTTATTAGAAAATTAATTTTTTTTTCTAATTGGATATTAAAAGCAAATACACTTTCATGATTAATAAAAAGGTGCCAAAAGTTAGTTTGATAGCAATAAGATAGATTCTACTTTAATAAAATATAAAAAATTAATTTCATTATTGTAAAAAAAAAGAGAAAGAAAAAAGTTAATTTAAAACAACACAATAACTTGTTTTTGTTTTTATAATAATGAGTGGCCATTAATTGACATTTTTAATTATCTATCAAGAAGGTGAATTCTTTAAAAGATATGATTATTTATCCATAAATCATAAAAAAAACATGTGATAATAACTCTTTTAATTTATCTAAATCTAACCTTTGAATTAAAAAATCCAATAATTCAATTTAAATACTAGAGAAAATAAAAAGCTTTATGGATGCAAAAGTGCAAGTAACATCAAGTAAGAAATAAGTTAGAGTGAGTATTAAATAATTTAAATATAAATGGTATAATTAGTTTTCTTAGGGTAAATTCCAAATATTTGCAAATAACCAGAGGATTAAAAAAAATCTAAAACCCCTCACAATATTATTGCACTCCTCTTAATAGGTTACTATTCATTAAAATAGTGTAAATACTATTTTTTCCTTACAAGCTAAAATCTTTAAACTTGGGGTTGTGGGTAAAATGATCAGTTCTCTATGATTCACTTGTCATTGTCAAATTTACGAAGGATAAAAAAATCATTTTATATTTTTGTTGCACAGCAAAATCACTTAACTACCTTTTAAACCATAATTAATTGAATTGTAATGTAGGGGCATATTTTACTTTTCCCATGTTATGGATTAAAATTGTTTGGACTGGCAGGCAAAGGTATTTTAGTCTTTTTATCTTGATTTTTTTTGTTATTGTCAATTCAGCTAAAGATGGTTGACACATTGGACTGGCGGGTAAAGCATATTTTTTTTGTTATCTTTTTTTTTTATCTTGGACTGGCGAGTAAGGGCACTTTGGTATTTTTCTTAATAAAAAAATATTATTTATGAAAAAAGATGGCTGGCACATTTCCATATACGCTTGCATATGAGGCGGTGTGTATACCCTTCAGGTGACATGTGTGGCTTAAATTGGAGGTCAAATGCATTTTTCCATGGCGGCGCTGGAAGTGTCCCAATGTTTTTTTTAGGTGAGCCAAGTTTGTTAAACCCGGTTGAGCCAATTAATGGAGTATTAATTTCTTTTTATTTTTAAGGGTGTTTGCATCTCCTTGGTGCCCTTTTTTATATTGGAAAAAATTTAGATCTGTTCGCGATGTAGTATAGACCACCTATCTTAGTTAGGATATTGGGCTTTGTGATTTTTTTTTCATTTATCTTAGTCTCATCACTTAGATCACGAGTTTGACATGTTTTTCTGGGTTGACTTGAGTTTTTTATGATCATTTTTTAAAGTTTAATATTTTCCTTTTCTATTTCGTCTTTCAACATTGGTTATTTTAGAATTGAGCATCATTTATAGTTTGTATTTTATTGAGTTATCTCATTCATATGATTCGGGTCACCAAGTTTGATAGGCTTTCTAGATTTGCTGTTTTTATTTATTCATGTTTATATATTAGATTTGTTTGGATCTGGGCTTTAACTTTTTATTTTTGTTTTCTATTGGCTTATCTTGATCCAATGATCTAAATTACATATTTAACATGCTTACTTAGGATTACTCAAGTTTTTTTTTTCAATTTTTTTCTTTCACATTTAATTAGTTGGAATCTTAGCTTCACTATTTTTTTTTTATTTTTGTAACAATTTCTTTTTACAAGTTCCTATTAATTTTTTTAATTTATCGATTTACTGTTATTAAAAAAATCTTTTATTATTTAATTAAATTATAATTTTTTTATTTTGTTAAATTCAAAGCCAAATTTTAACAGTAAAATTAAATTAAAAATTTATGACTGAAATAAAAAAACTAACAAAAAAAATTATAAAACACTTTCCAAGTTAACAATGCAAATAAAAGGGTCAACAATGAATTCTTTATGCTAGGATTTAGTGAACCAACTCTTTATTTTAGCTTCCTAAAAAGTTGAAGTTTTTTATTTTCAATTTGGTATCCAAAGTTTCAATTTTCTTTATTTAATAAAAATAAATTTTATCTTTCTAAATCAAACATCAATTTAATAAACAAGGGGAACTACAATGAAACTTATCGGAAGCCAATAAAAATAAATGATGAGCTCATAAATCCCATTTATTAATAGAAAATCTCAAAGGAACAAAAAAAGACAAATTGTACAATGTGATTTTTAAGGATAAAATTAAAAAATTTTGTGACTAAAATAAAATAATTTTTTTAAAATAAAAAAATAATAAAAAAAGAAAAATTGCACAAGCACATTCCTAGTGAAAAGTGCACATTGAGGGGTCTACAAATGAATTCTCTAGGCTAGAACTTAGTATCCTAAAGAGTTGAAAGTTTTTTTCATTATTTATTTTTGGTATTCAATTAATAAAATCAAACACTAATTTAATATTATTAAAAATAAAATTGAAAAAAATAAAATAAAAAATCTCAAAGGAAAAAAAAATAAATTGCACAATGTGATTTCTAAGAATGAAATTAAAAATATTCATGATTAAAATAAAATTATTTTTTAAAAAAATTGCACTGTTTGATTGAACAATGCTGGAGGTCTTCAATGAATTCTATAGGCCTTTTAGTTTTTTTTTTCTTAATTAATAATATTAATCTTAAAATAATTAATCGGTATTTAAAAGAATATATTACAAAGGCATAGCTATCTGCCACGTATTGAGACAGCAAGTGATTGTTTCGACTCTGTAAAGATAAACAAAACAAAACAAAACAGCTCCCAGCTGTGCGGTGTGCTGACCCCTTTTGTAGCTCCTGCTCCGGCTTCTTCTTCTTCTTCTTCTTTGACCCAGCCGAGACGGCAGCTACACAAATCCGTAATTGAAGTTACAGCATAAATGAAGATATTTCACGTTCCTTGCTTAGAAGACAACTACTCTTACCTGTGAGTACCTGGATATATATGTTACTGTTGGGATTTTAATTATTCGAATATATACAAGATTATTGACTTATTATTATAATTATATGAATAATTTCTTAGAATCATTGATGAGAGTACTAAAGAAGCAGCGGTTGTTGATCCAGTCGAGCCCGAGAAGCTTGTTAATGCTGCCAATGAACATGGGCTCCATCTCAAGCTCGTCCTCACTACTCACCATCACTGGTCCTTTCTTTTTACTCTTCAAAATCCTCCTCTTTTTTTTTTGCTATTCCATACCTACCTTTTCTTTTTTCTTTTTTAGTGGAATGTTTCATACTCTAAACGATTTATTAATGGCTCACTCACTCAAATTAATTATATGGGCCACCTTGGGTAACCATGTACAGTAAGTAGTAATCAATCAAACTTTGTTTTGGTAGGGATCATGCTGGGGGGAATGAGAAGATAAAGGAGATGGTGCCTGGAATTAAGGTGTATGGTGGCTCACTTGATAATGTTAAGGGTTGCACTGATAAAGTGGAGAATGGTGACAAGGTCTCACTTGGTGCTGATGTTAATATTTTGGCTCTTCACACTCCTTGGTATGTTTTTTTTTTTTTTTAAGATATTTGGCTTTTTGCTCAATTATTATAGTGAAAGTTAGCTTGTTAAGCAAAGTTGGATTCTTGAATATCAGTGAAGTTTGCTTCTTTGTTTCTTGATGTTATCCAGTTGTGCTTTATATATATTTGAGGCTAACCAATTTTTTAAAACACTTCCTTGCATTTTGTTTACATTATGGAAGTGTAATGATTACTTCGTCCTGGGAATGCATTTGCTGAAATTGTACATGTTTGATTGAGGGATATGAAGGATTGGACAATATTCCTTCTCCCTTTTGCAATCAAACTACGAGGGCGTGGGATTTTTATATATATATGTTGCATGTCTGTCTTGTTTTGTGGAGACAAATCGTTCTTATTTCCTTGTTTTTTTCTCTCATGAGGCTTTTGTAATATATTTTTTTTTCATTTTTTGTCTCTCTTCTTTCTTCGACTTACTATTATCAGTCACACCAAAGGCCACATAAGTTATTATGTGACTGGCAAGGAGGGAGAGGACCCAGCGGTTTTTACTGGCGACACACTGGTAAGTTCAAAGGATGCCCTCAAGCTCATCAGTTGCTTTTCATTGGATTGAATTTTTTTGAGATAACAGTATGAAGATGAAATTCTTTTGTCTGGGAGATTTCTTATCCTCTCTTCATTGAAGAGAGCTATGAAGTAATTATCAGCTTCATGCAAATACACATTGATGTGCAGTTTGTTGCTGGTTGTGGGAAATTTTTTGAAGGCACAGCAGAACAGATGTATCAGTCGCTTTGTGTAACATTGGGTTCATTGCCAAAGCCTACTCAAGTTTATTGTGGCCACGAGGCAAGGATTTTTTTTTCCCTTTATTTAGTTTCATTTTTCTTTTCAGTACCTTTAAATCGGTTAAAATTTTCTTATCTTTTGTGGACGTGAAGTTGGGGTTGGATGCATGACCTATATGATGCTCCCAGCTAATGTGGACTTTCAATTGGTATCATGACAATCAAATAAATTGTATGCATGTGTTATGTATGTTTCTCCTCCCCCTCTCTCCGCCATGGTGTTCTTCTCCACCCTCACGCAATGGAGCATTATTATGTTGAGTGCTTGAATTCAAAAGAATCCCCCAGAGTTCATGTATGTGATTAATCTTTTGCAGTTAGGGTGCTGCTAGAAAAACTTGTATTGAAAGCATAGCCGTGTGACAGTGGATATGAGAGTAGATTCAAATTAATTAGGAATCTGGAAAGTGAATTTTAGGTGGCTGCTGTGTTGTTTCTGTTGATTGAGGGGCAAGGGCCAATGCTTTCCCTAAAGATATGTCTGATATAATGGAAAGCAATGAGATGCTATTTACCAATGCAAATGAGAAACATTGTGATGCATTATTTAGCACAAGCTGGGTGTGGGAGTAAGCCCCGCTAAGTTGTGCTTTGTGGTAGAATTCAAGCGTGGTAGTGAGTTTTTATTTTTTATTTTTTCCAGTTACCAGAAGAACTCTTATGTCTACAAATTAATTTCCAATCTTAATTGGAAAAGTTCAACTAAATGCAAAGATCTATTAACTGCTTTGTTGATCCCAGTCCATTTTGGAGTGCCATTCCCTACTTTTGATGTCCTGTGACATTTGGTTTTGTGCTCCCCAGTATACTGTGAAGAACTTGCAGTTTGCTTTGACGGTTGAACCAGACAGTGTAAAGATTCAGGAGAAGCTATCATGGGCTCAGAAACAACGCAGAGCAGGGCTCCCCACCATTCCTTCAACTATAGAGGAAGAAATGGAGACAAATCCATTCATGCGTGCTGAGCTTCCAGATGTTCAGGTTCACTTTTCATTAACAATATTGGGATTTTGACTGTATTTTAACAGCATGAATCCTATGCTAAGGAGATGACATGGAATACTATTCTGGAAATGGAATGTGGTCTGTCATGTTTTCCCTGTTCTTGCTTCACCAACCCCCGACAATACCGATCTGATTGCTTGTTTTGGCTTGTTTTGAGACGTAACCCTTATATTTAAACATTTGCTTCATTTACAGGCAAAGGTTGGTTGCCATTCCCCCATTGAAGCTGTTCGAAAGATAAGGCTAATGAAGGACAACTGGAGAGGCTAGCTTAGGGAATGGATTCTCCTTTTCATTTCTGTTTGCTGTGTGCATGCGGGAAATGGATTCTGTGACTGTTATATGTGTAAACATCTGGTTTTTTGCTGGCACTCTCGAAATAATCCTTTGCTGTTGCCAGTGCTACTGTTAATGTGAGGTAGGAGTGAAACCTCCAATTTCTTTCATGTATTTTGCACGGAAGATATGAGAAAACTCACTGAACTAGATAGGGTCCTGCGCTTTACGTCCAGGGTGTTAAACAGTTTTATGTTTTTAATTTATACAATTTTCTTCTGCAATGTCTGTTTACCTGCCTGAATATTATCGCAGCAATCCAGCTCTTCACATTTATACACCATTTTTGGACAGGCTACTGTTCCTATGGTTTTTACTCCCTCCAGTCATCTCATAGCCTTGGTTTATACTACTGGGCAAAATCCAAGGCTCAAAAGTTGGGTGATCATACCTGTTTCCTGCACAAATGGGAACCCAACAATCCAATAATCTAGTTGGGCGATTGGCAAAACAAGTTCTTGATGATGAAATGACGTGATTTGTTAACTCAAGAACTTTGTGATTATTGAGGTAACAAATCACGGATATTTTCAAAACTCAACAATATTTAAATACTTTTTTTAATGTTTAGAAACATAAATACAAAATATAAACTTTTTATTAAAAAAGAAAAATACTAATTTTACATTGTCGCACATGTGCGGCGTTGCAGCGAATATTCCACTTCAAATCTAAAATGTAATATATCTATCTGGCAGATATGGAGAGACAAGAAATTCTTGTTTTTTATCGGTGGAAAATAGAATGGGAGTCGCCACCTAGTATTTTGGTCACTAGAAACCCTAACTGGTCTCAGAGATCGGGTACGGGGACTGGTTGCGTAAAGGGAAGGTATTAGCACCCCAAATACGCCTTACCTAAGGTAAGCTGCATTGTTTGATTGTCTGATAAAAAGCTAAGGTGTTATCGTATTTCTAGTTGTTGGTCTGTCTATGGTTTTAAAAAAGTCCTTCTCAGTAAGGAGGTCATTATCTTATCGGGTAAAAACCTAATCGTTTTAACGTCTCTATGAAAAAAAAAAATTTTTTTAGGAATACGTTTTACGTATAAATTCACAATCCAGATACTAAATGAAAGACAAAAAGATTTTTTTAGAATTTTTGAAATATTGGCCTAGTTCTCATGGTTCTAACAAACTTGTCGTTACAACCAAAGTGCATACTAATACATATATTTTTTAAAATTTTCTTTGTTGTATGAAAATATGATGTGATGATTTGTTTTTTTGGAGAGACTAGGCCGTATGCATGAAAACAAAACAATTTTTTTTATGTCTTGACCAAAACCGGGTATTTTAATACTGGATTTTGTATCTTTACGGTATAAAAATATAAACCAATATTAAGCAATAAAAATATGCAAGAAAATCAACAATATTTTTTTAAAGGATTTTTCAGAATTTTTGAAAACAAAACATTTTTTATTATTTTATATATATCTATATATATATATAAACATTATAATATATAATATATAATACTAAGTGGGCTGGGTCGGCCCAACCAATTGGGCCAGACTCAACCCCAAAAGGGTTGGGCCGATCTCGGCCCAAAATGGGATTGGGCCAATCTCGGCCCAACAAAATCTCTCTTGTCATGGTTGGGCCAGAATCAGCCTGGCCCAAAAACAATATGGCTGGGCCAGAACCAGCTTGACCCAGAGAAAGAAAAAAAAACACAATGCTGGGCCAGAATCAACCTGGCCCAGCCACATAACTGACGAGGGGAATTATTTCCCCCCATCCTCCTGCATGCAGAACGAATTCTGCATGCAGGAGGAAAAGTAAGGCACCGAAAACAAATAAAGGTGAAGAAGAGTTTACACGGCGCGGAGGAGGCGATGCGTTGCTGCGGTGGAGGCCGGTGGCGGTGTCATGGCTCACGGACAGCGGCTCCAAGCGGCGGTGTTGCTGTTTCAAACGACGGAGAGAGAGACTCCTCCTCTTTCCTTCTTCTCCGTTTCCTTTCCTCTTTTTTTGTTTTTCAGTGGTTTCCCTTTATCCTCCCCGGTTAGTTTTTCAAGTTCCTACCCCGTTTGAAGCTTTTCCTTCCTCCCCGTTTGGTTTTCTTAATGGTTCTCTTTAGTTTGTTCGGTTCCTTCTATCTCTTCAGTTTGTTTGTTTTTTTTTTTATCTCTCTGGTTCCTCCTCTCGGTTCGTTCTCTCTCCCCCTCTTTTTTTTTTTGTGTTGGCATTGAGCCTCAATTTATAGAGCCAAAGGAGTGGGGCTTATTATTGTTGCGCATGGGGAGCAGGGCAGCGTCGGTCGATTGGCCAGTGGGTGCCGCTGGCAAGGCGCGGCTCCCCTGGCTCCTCATCATCAAAGGGCGTGGGGCTTTAGGTCTTTGGCAGAGCACGCGGGGAGAGAAAGAGGCAAAAAAACAAAACTTTTCTTTCTTCCCCTGCTGCACGTTCAAGGGAAGAAGAAAGAGGAACAGTGTCGTTCAAAACGACACTATTATGGTCTTCTTCTTCTTCTTTTTTTTTTAACATCAAATGACGTCGTTTTGGACAAAATGCGTCGTTTCATTTAAATAAAACAAGGCGTCAGAACACGTCAAATTTCAAATCAGCCCTCAATTATCTTTTGTTTATTTCAATTGCATCCCTTTCAATTTCTGTCTCCGCCCCAATAGTTGGCCGCGTTTTTCACTTCAGTCCTTGGCCTCTGATTTACGCAATTGGACCCTCAATTGATCAATAAACTTCCAATTTCTTCAATTTGGCCCCTGATTTTGTTAATTACAATCCCTATATTTACGCGCCTTTTCCAATTTGGTCCTTGGTTTCAGATTTTCTCAATTCAGTCCCTAATTGGCCATTAAACATCAATATTTATGCAATTAAGCCCTGATTTGACCAAATCAACTCTTAAAAATTATAATTTGACCTCAGAACTTTAATTTCTTCCAATTAAAGCCCAAATTGACTTAAAAATCCATTTCTTGCAATCAAATCATCTATAAATTCAATTAAATCTTCAATAAAATCTAATTAAGCCCATAAACATCCAATTTTGGACTTTTCTCCTCAAATGTAAAATTTCTTTTCCAACAGGGCTCTCATCATTCAGGAATATATTGTCAAAATTTTAATCTTTGTATTTTTAACCTCTTTAACCAATTTTTCTGACAATTTTCTGAGCGCTCTCTCCTCCTATTATTTTTTTTTAAATTTCTTCCGGCTATATATTTATTATTATTATTATTATTATTATTATATATATATATATATATATATATATTTTGTTTTTGTTTTTGTTTTTATTTTTGTGTGGGAACCCAAACATGAGTTACAACATACATGATGATTGAGGGCATTACAAGGCTTATCATTTTCTCAAAAAATAAACATGCATATATATAGTTGTCCAAGACTTTTATTGCTAGGTGGAAGAAGGAAACATTGCATATGAAAATTATTAAAGTTTGTCAAAGAATCATCTCAACCTAATAACTTAAACTGTTAGGTGAGGTTTCAGGATATAATTTCTATTATTATCTAACACATCCCCTTCAGTGAAAGCCATTTGGACTTGAAACTTGCACAGACCTACATTACGTTGTGCTTGATTTTTATCAAATAAATGAGGATGGTGAGATTTAAACTCATGACCGTTTGGTTATCAAGACTTTGATACCATGTCAAAGAACCATCTCAATCTAATAGCTTAAGCTGTTAAGTAAGGTCATATGATATGATTTATATTATTCTCTAACAAAATTGATTTTGATGGTTGTCTGCCATATTAATATTATTGTTGTCTTATGAGGAAATGATTCTTAAAATTATTATTAAGGTCTTGTTGGTTTGTCAAGGTGAATGAGGAAATCATGAGTGATCTCATAAATGAATTTGAAACAAAATCTGGATCTTTATTGACTAGTGTAAGATATTCTACTTCATTAGAAACACTTGAAATCTATGATACGACTTTTTAAAGTTTCTTTTTATATTCAGATTTAGAACTTGAAGATGCAATGTTAGCTTAAATTTTGCTATCTGAAAAGTATATATTGGAAAGGAGATGAGGATGATGATGCTATTAGGGCTTGGGAAGACTACATCCATGATTAAATTGCTTGAGAGTAGGTTTTGTCTATATTGAATTGTGGCCACTATTTTACTTTGATATATCTCATGAGATCTGGGTAGCAACTAATTTCTTCATCTACATCATGTATTATTATGAAGTCCTAACATATGATCCAAGGGACCCCAAATATAGAGATGAAGTGTAAGGATGCATGAACATTATTTGAAAGTTTCTTTAATGCAAATAGATCCAAGGTTTCTAAAATATTTTGAGGTAGAATTTCATATGTTAAAGAAAAGTATTGCCACCATTTGTTTGAAAACCATGTTGGAAAATTCTTGAACAACTTTTATCAAAATGAATAAACCAAGAATGATCATATTTTTTGAGGTAAAGAGTATTGAACCATGCTTGTTAATAGTCAAGATAACTAAATCTAGAAGGTTGAAAGTTTTGAGAAAATCTCTTGGGTATAAGGATTTTGATTTCAATATTGATAGGTTAAGACTTAAGACCTTTAAAATCTTTATTTTGGAATATGCAATTCTAGAAGAATTATTTGTATTATGATTATGAGTTATCTCAAGTAAGTCAATGTCAATCAAGATAAATTTATTAAATTGTTTGGTCTTTTGTAATTTTTTTAGGGAAAATTGGAATTGATGAGAAATGAGGAAAAATATGAAGGATGATTTTATTAGGATCTTCATTATAAGGTTTTTTTATAAGGAAAATATATATATATATATATATATATATATATATATATATGATAGTTCCTTGATTTATATGTGTTGACAAGTTTCTTTTGAGAAAATCTTGATAATGTGTTTGAAATGAGTCTTTGTGTTCGGGTTTGCTAAGCTTGAAAAAAGTTGAAAGTGAGGTAGTATGATTAGAAAAATTTGACAAGATTGAAAACCCGTTGGTTGAGGTAAAAACTAGTCTTATGGAGGGAGGCTTGACTTAGGTTGAAATAACAGGACTTGGGTCTTAAAGGGATTATGATATATGACTTTTTAATTTTTTTGATTGGTGTGCTCATCCTGAATCTGTAAAAATTCCCTGAAAAGAATTAGTGTCACCTTTGATAAATTCAATTTCAAAATCAAAGTTAGAAAGTATATTTTGCTATTTAATAAAATTTTGTTTTGAGACAATATTTATATCCTTTTCAATGACATATTTCACTGATTGACAATTAATTCTTAAAAAGAACCTTTTTAAAAAATAAATCATCTTGAAAATACACTATGCATAAAACAATTGATAAAATCTTTTGAATATCTTTTTCAATGACATATTTCATTGATTGACAATCAATTCTTAAAAGAAATATTTTAAGAAATATATTATCTTAAAAAGATGGTATGCATAAAACAATTGATAAAATCTTATTTTTAATGGTTGAGTATTTTGTTTGAGGACCCGACCATATACCAGAATAGTACCAAACAACCTGTTTATGATCTTGAACTTTCTGTTTGACAATCCCTCCATAACTTATATTTGAAGCATCAATTTCAATAATGAGGTAAGCCTTAGGGATCTGGAATACCTAGATAAGAAATATTTTTGATTAACTTTTGAGAGACTTGATGATTTCGGTCATTTGAGGACTCTAGACTAGAGGATTTTTCTTGAGTCTCTTATAGAAAGGTTGACAAATTTTTCTAAGATTTGGAAAAAAAAATCTAAGACGTAATTAACATATCCAATAAACTTTCTAAGTTGAGTATTATCATTTTATTTAATTAGAGGATTTATTAGCAAACTCAATTGCTATGCTAATTGGAGTTATAGATTCTTGATAAATATTATATCCTAAAAATCTAATTCTTGTTTGATAAAATTTGATTTTCAAAGCTAAGACAATTAATTTATTTTGTTTAATCTAATTAATAATATACTCTTCAAAAATGCTTTAGTTGGTAGCCTATCAACTAAAAATAATTTATCAACTACTAATGAGTATAACTTAGTGAATGATTAGATTAATAAGCATGGAAAACAAGTTTTTAACATTTAGTCCTAACATCATATTGACATAACATTTGCACAAGTATATCATGTATGAAAATTCAATGTTCATATCTCATATCCATATACAACCTCAATAATAGCATATGTAGCATATGAGTAACCATAATTTCATGTAAAGTAAGCTTTTCTCTTTTCTCTTTTCACATTTCACATATCATGTGCTATTATATCAACATAACATTTGAGCTAAATCACATCGTTTACTTTAATATAAAAAATTATAATTCATTCTTTTATAAACATACCTTCTTAATTAGTAATTATCATATGAAGTCTCCATTCGAAACTTAGGTTAGGATTTATATAATGAATTCTGAAAACTCAGTAAGCATTTAAGGGAATTTTTGATATAAAAAATCTAAAACAATAGAATTTATGCATACTTATTAGTTTAATCACTCACTTTAATTAAGTTATAGCCTATTTTCCATTACTTTATTTCTTTTCTTTTCTAACCTCACAAGTTTTCTTTGGTTTTCTTTCTAACAATTATATTGAATTTAAGCTCTAATACTCCATAATTTATTTTTAAAATACATGGTTTGCTAGTGTTGGTTTGTAGAAAGGAGTCTAGATTTCTTTAAGGTTAAATATTTTTTTGGAAAAGATGAGTAGGTATTATTGAAAATTTTGTAGACGAGCACAATCCTTCCTTTCCATTGGCACCTTACAACATGACAATGCTAAAAAGTTGTCCTACTTCACTTATATGACTTACTCAAGAGTTTCATTATGAATTTTACAATATAAAAAATATCTTTCATCCTAATTCCTCAGGATAAAATGTTTTTTACCCATTTGATGATACTATCATAACCGACTTCAATCAACCTATAATCTGACTTGATGATAAATATTTATGCAATGATCAATAATTTGTTTGATTTGTGTACCCATCTTATAATGGTTCATCATAATTTTTTAAAAGTTAAAAAAACTAGTTGCATCTATATTTGGTTCTTTATCTACACGTGAATTGTTACATCCATCACCATACTCCTTTCTAACATGGTTTTATAAGGAACATATAGTTTTTTTTGTGCAAACCAACATAAGTATTTCCATACAAACCTTTTTTTTTTAAAGATGCATCATCACAACATCTGACTGGTGAAACTTTTTATTTTTATATTTTGTGCATGAACATTTAATTTCATCTCCACTGATATTATTTAAATTTAAAAGTATAAAATTAATAAAACCCTCAACTCTTTTACAATAATTTTTCATATACAAACCTTTGGTCGAATCTCGATACATCCAAGAACAATCATCCATTACTTAAGAAACTATATAAAATATTAATGAAAAAATTTATTAATAAATAACAATCATTTCAAAATTCAACTTTGATAATTAAAAATGAATTCAAAATCTAATAACCCATTATTATTTGTACAAAAAATTAATGTTGTATAAAAATATAAACTAAATAAATCTAATTAATAACAAGTAATCGGTATCCAACTAAATATCTATCATTTATTTAATTTAAACTTATTCAATATAAACTAATATCATTTAATTATTATCAATTCCATAAAAAAAATCAAAATTTTTAAAACCTCTAACTTAACAATAAAATTAATAAAATATGTTCGGTACCCTTATATAACCCATCATTTATTTTAATATAATACACCTAATTTATAAAATCAAACTCAGTTTCATCCAATTACAAACAAATTCATTTTTTCACAAATCCTAAACAAATTCTAACATCCAAATCATACTTTAATACAACAAAATTCTCTATAAAATGGTTGTAAAACACTTAAATGTACAAGAAAACTATAAATACTACATAAAGATATTACTTGGTATAGAAAATATTTAGAAAAAAATAAATCAAGATAGTGATGCTGACACTCCTGAGTGTTAGGGTGGCCGAATTTATGAGGATGGGGCTTAAATTTATGAAAAAATACAGCGGTTGGTATTTTGATTTGTGGTTAAAGAAAAAAAGAAAGAAGAAAAAAGTAGATGAAGTTTCTGTCGGTTATAACACTTTTAAATCTGTCAATGAAATTTTCGATGAAAATTGAAGACAAAATATTTTTGTTAGTAAGTCCATTGACAAATTATGATAAGCCAAATACCGATGGAATCACCGACATAATATTTATTTATTTTTTAATTATTTTTATTATGTTAGCATAATTACCGGGGGAATATATTCCGTCGCTAATTACATTGAAAATTTCCGACAGATATTTTCAATCGTTATTGTCATCAAATATTATCAACGTAATAATTTTAACTAGTAATATCATTGTTATTTGATAATTTTTTAGAAGTGATATATTAGTTTTTTTTAACCCTTAAAAGTGTCAAAATACATAAAAAGTAACAAAATTATAAAAAAATCATGCCTCAATGATAATATTAATTTCTTTTATTAAAACTTATTAAATTACAACTCGTAGTTTTTTAAAAAGTATTTATATAATTAAAAATCAAAACTTAAACTTACACTAAAATTAATTTTTTAAAAAAATTTCTTCGTTTCTGATGGCTTAAATTTTTAAATAATTTCTTAATATTAATTAATTTTGTAATTATTTATCAATTCAATATGAATAGTTTAAAATTTATTTGGGTTTTATTAAAAATTACATGTGGCATTCAATTTGAAATAGATCTTAATACTACATATTTAGAAATTATTTATTTATCAATCTCATATGTGTGATTCAAAAAATATTTTAACCTAGCTAGTCAAATTTAGAGTGCATATTTATCCTCTAATATGAAGCTTATAATTTATTTATTTGTCAACTTAATGTGCAATTGTTTTTTTTTCTTACAATGTAATCAATAATTTTTTAATTTAGTTTTATTTCATTTAAAGTTTAACTAAAATTAATTAAATATAAAAACATAATTTATGAGTAGACTCATGTAAGTCTTTTTCCATTCCATTCCATTATATTTTATTTTGATTACATTATATATATCATATCAAACATGTCATTGTTCACTAATTGCGGGTGTCATCGTCCTTAGGAAAAGGCCTGCAAATTTTAGGTTTTGTTTGATAGAATTTGTTCTGGTCGAACTTACTCAAGTGGTTCCTTTTATTTATGAGATTTGAGAATACCAGTAATTAAAGAAGAAGAAGAAAATGTCCGATGCCCGGAAAAATACAGTTATATAAATGGAGAGGTGTAAGGCCCCTTATTTGATGGTCAAAGTAAGAAAATAACCTCTCTCGTAGTAGCTGTCTCTCTTTGGTTAAGTGCCTGACACCCTCATTTCTGCTACACAGTCCCCTGCGTAACTCTCTCTGTCTCGCTCTCTCTCTCGATTTATTAAGATCTGGAGTCGCTTTCCTGCTTGACTTTTATAACGAAAATGACCCATCATTTTCCCCATGAATAAACATCAACTTCTCTTCCTTGTTTTGTGCAAGTCTCCATTTTTTCTTCTTTGTTTTCCTATAAAAATCAAGGCATTGACGAGGGAATTTAAGTTTTTGAGACACAAACAAAAATGACCCATCATTTTTCCTACGAAAAAAAATCAACTTCTCTCGAGTTTTCTGTGCCTCTCTCCCTTTTGCAGTGGACCGAGAGTTATAGTAATATATAGATACATGGGAGAATTAGATTTCCCTAGAGCATCATGTTAACATCAGATTTAGGGTTTCGGTTCTTTATGGAGTACAGCAGTGAAGTTACTTTTCGAAACACAAACACGCACACACACACACACACACACGCGGTCCCTGATAATTAGATCATGTATTTATCTTCTCTCTACTTTTTCTGCTGAGCAAAACCTTTTTCCTGTGATTTTTCCCAGGATTCCATGGTAAGTTCCTACTTTCTTTACATGGTCTTGATGTAGTCAATCATATAACTGATAGTACTCGATCTGTTCTCTCTTCTATTTAGTTTCCTGGTATATGTTTTCAGTATTATTCTAGGCTGATGAACAGAGCTGATTTAACTTCTATAGTGATTCATCACTTGCATTCTTCTCTTTCTTTGTCTTTCTTTTTGGTGTTGTCATTTGCCTATTTTAAGAACAAAAATGTTGGGATATATACGTTTGAGTTTCTTTTTTCTTTTTCCCTGCTATGATAGATTTACTTTTCTACTACAAGTTCTATGCACTTATATATATAAAAATTATAAATATATATGTTTTTGTAAGTCTTTGGCCAAACTCGATTCTTTTATGTAATAATGGGATGACTTAAGATCAGGGTTTCATGGGACATTTCTCTTATTATTGTAGGTTTTGTAGATGTTTGAAATCTCTTTTCATTTAAACAGGAATGACAAAACTAGAAGGCCCCTGTGGGTGGTTTTGCAAGGCTGCTAGATGGGGAATATTGTCCAAAACCACTCTACTGTTAGCTTTGTTAAGTAGTTGCTTTCCGTTTTATCTGTACACTGTTGACAGTGATATGGCCCCTAATCCAGATACGTGAAACCTTTCTTACAATGTATTTATTATTATCAATGTCTTTTTCTTTCGTGATATAGCATGTCACATTCTTTGATAATGCTGATTTAATGACTAGATTGTCTAGAGCTTGATATGAAAGTTGCTAGCAGCTAAACTTTGCCCCTTGTACTTGCCTTCTTCATTAACAAGTCGCCAGTCACATCCACCCAGTATACCTAGGTGTGACTTATTATATATCTTGATGAACCGTGCCGATCACTTCCTAAAAGCACATACTGTGCTATTTACTGCGTGAATTTGAAGTGGGGTGCGTGTGCTAGCTAGAAGTTTAGACTGTAGTGGTCCGTATTACTTAGTTGTGAGAGAATTAATCGTGGGAGAGAGCTTCTTTCAGCCCACTCGTGGATAGGACAAAGGGGTTGAACTAGCTGCCGACTCATTCATTCAAGCACTAGTAGAAAAAAAGGCGAACGGTGTTTCTTTTGCTACTGTGATTGTGTGAATGATGCGGGAGATAATTTTCCATCCTCTCCTTTTCTGTGCTTGGACTGAAGGGAGCTCCTTCCTTCTCTTGCTTTCATTTATTGAAGAAACTGTCTAATACAGTTTGTTCGCTGGTTAAATTTCTACTTTCTTACCATCACCATCATTTGCCAGCTGATACTTTGGCTTGTACTGTTCTGTCATATCATGATCAACTAATTAATGTTCTTAATTTTCTTGTTACAAATCTCTTCCACTATTAGTACTGTCATCCTGCCAATACGTAGAAATAATTGTACATTTTCTTACACATAACTGTTTAATGCTAATTACCCACTGGCATACCTGCTTTGCTTTGCAGGGAAACAACACATGTTGAACTGGTAGCCAACCAGTCGATTTACTATTCAATTTCCTTGAAGAGAAAAACACCCCTACTCCTCACTATGTTGGGCAGACAAGGAGGCATTCTCTCTGAATTTTCCATGTCAAATGAATTTATAAGATCATTTGTTACTTGTCTTCCCTTTTCTCCTTAATTTGTGACTTTTTTTGGAATTGTTTTTGGACAATATTGAGACTTCCTTTGGATAATTTAAACTCTGGCTAGCAACATATGATATGGTCTCCCAGATGTCAAAACCTGGAACTGTTTGAATTAATCTTCGCCTATGCTCCCTCTTTCGTTTCTTGGTTAGAAAGTACTTCGCATTGTTTCTCTTTGTCAGTTCAATTATCTCTTCATTCCAGGTTTATGAAATCATGGATTTATTTTTCTTATTTTCATTTCATAATCCATACAGGTAAAGTAAATGAAACTGGCCTAGTTGAGTGACTTGTAGGATGCTTCTTTATATATATATATATATATATATATATATATATATATATATATATATATATATATATATAGACAGAAACACACAATAGAAACTATACCACAGGTTGATTTAATTTTTTTAACATAGAAAATAATATTCAGGTGACATCAATGATTTTAAACAAGTCAAAAAATTATGAGACTTTAGTCATTTATTTGATTTGATTTTATTGAATTAGATTTAATAAGTTCAGTTAATTTAATAATATAATAAAAAATATTAATAATAAATAATGTGAAAAAACAAAGTTAACAATAATTAACTATAAAAAATAAGTTGCTAATATTATACTCGAAAGGAAAAGAAATAAAAACTCGTTGAAGACTCATCATTACTCTACAATAGATATCATCTCTACATTAGAAAGAGTTCAACGGGATAGTTATATTGTCATTGTAAAACGGTGCAAGACAACATCAAAAGAGATCGCACGTGCTGTCATAGCAATGATTTAGAAAGTAAACCAAATAAAATATCATGAAGTGAGCATCTCATGTATATATTTGATCAATTAATTTAATTTAATTTAAAAATAAAATAAAATAAAATTTCTTTTTTAAAAAGGTAAATTTAAGAAAGAACAATAAATAAAAAAATCCTATAACCGTTATCATTTTCAATATTAGTGAAAAATCCTATAGAAAGAAAATAAAAAAAATGAACCCAATCTCCAATTAAATAAATGTTAAAAGATGAAACTAAAAAAATATAAACTTATAAAAAACGCAAAGAAGCAAGCAAACCCAAGCAAATCTCCTAGACCTAGGTTAATCTCCTAAACTTGCAACCCGTAAAATCCTAGACTCAAGTTTAATCAAGAAGCTCAATACCTAACCAATTTAATATTGAAGAATAAAATTAAAAAAAATACTAATCTAAAAAATTTTCAAAGTAAAAAAAATTAGCAATCGAAAGAATGAAATTAAATTTGATAGAAAAAAAACTGAAGGAAAGAGGATGAAATCGTTAAAAATATTCAATTTAAAAATTAAAGAAAATATCATTCAAAAGAATGAGGACCGCATATGATAGATGAAAAAATTGGAGGATGAAATTAAAAAAATTCAATTTTATAAATTATCCCAAACAAAGCAAATATAAATCAAAAGAACGAGGACCAAATATGACAGACAAAAAATTGAAGGATTAGATTGAGAAAAATCTGATTTTATAAATTATTTCAAATAAAACAAATAGTAATAAAAAAACAAGGACTAAATTTAAAGAAAAAATAAATTGATTGGCTTCTTTGAAACATTAACAAGAAGAGAGAAAAGAAGTTGACACCAAATTAGAGGTCTATTGGCTACACACACTGCCTTGAAAGCTACCATTTGATCGTTGGACAATACAACACGCGCTGTTCGAATGACATTTATGCCTTTCATACGCGCGCGTGTGTGTATCAAATTGCCCTTTAATCTACTTAATTATAATAAAAAATTAAGAAAGTATGTTAAAAATATAAAAAAAATCTCTGAACATCATTTTAATATTTTTTCTTTTAAGGATTGCTGAGTCATTTTATAGTACTAAAAATTATAAAAACAATTAGTTGTTCTAATCAATTTAATAATAATCAACTAATCATGCAGAAAAGAATGTTTACCTTCTTCTATAAGCAAGTTATCTGATTTTATTCGAGAATTAAAAAATAATCATTTCATCGTAATCATAAAAATATAAAATGACTTAATAAAAGGGGGATTGGTGGGTGTTTCAAATTACATCACGTCCCTCTTGATTTTCAAATTAAGAGCACCATTAAGGTACAAGCTCACCTTTTTGCCTTAATAAAAGGGGGATTGGTGGGTGTTTCAAGTCAAGATATAGCTTACATGAATTAAAAGATGCCTTCAAATTTTTTATCTTGCTGTTCTTAGAAGGGGAAAGTACAGTTGCCATCACTTATCTATTCATTTGAAACTGTGCTATGAGGTCCATTTACCATTATCGAAACCTTAGCTTCCACTTTATAGCACATATTTTAATATATATGCCTTTCTTTCCTTTGTTAACCACGCTTGCTTGAACAATATGTCTAGGGTTTGCTTTCTTGGAAATAGACATGCTGGGCGCTAATATCTCTATGCTGGTGGCTGGTTTCCAATGCTGGAGAGATCGTGCGGTGAGTGTTGAAACATGTGACATCTTTTGCCAAATATGGACGAGGCCACAGCTCCCTAGACTAGCCTTCTTCCTGTTATGGAAATTCAAACTTTTCTCTTGGCACAGAATCAGGTTTGTTTCTGGAGCTCTTGAAGGCATGGTGCCCATTGACGTTGCATGCAGACTGCAATGTGGTCCTCGATCGTCTCTCTTCATGGAGGAGGGTTATCATCACAAGACATTTGCGGCCAGATTTGGGCACAGGATATCGGATCACTTCTATATTTGTTTTTGGTAATCATGGATATCTGGATCAGTTTACATGCACAAAGATTAATCATTCGAGATCCTAAAATACTTAATGATCATGTAAGTTTTCAATGACTCTAAGATTTGTTACACTCGAATTGATAACTTTTAAAAAATAAACTTATGACCTGATCAGTTCAGCTATACTCTTCAAGATTGGATCGTTTCTATAATTGATTTAAAGACTTATTGTTTCCTGATAAATTAAAGAAGATAATGAAATATATAGACTAAGAAAGTTTTGTGATTGAGAGATTTTTTATAAGATCCTACCATTAATTTATTGTGCTTATTCGATTTTGTTTATAACGAATTATTTATTTTCTTGATCCATTCATATATTATAAATTATTATGAATGAGGATTTTCTAGGAAGGAATTGAATTCTATATTAATTTTTATTTATATCTTGTAAGACAAGTAGATTTAGGTCAAAGAGTCTTGTTGTTGTAATTCCTTGTCCTATTCCAAGGAATTTGAATACAAGTTTTGTTTCTGAAGCCTTTTGCTTTGCAATTTATCTTTTAATCTTATCGATAAACTTTTTATAATTTTATTATTTTCAGCTTTATACTCTATATTTGTATGTAAGTATTAATTTAAACTTGTTTGTTTGATGCTTAATATAAATGAAAATATTTATATTAATAATTAACACATGTATTTTTGCTAAAATGTTTCTATTAATTAATTCTCATGCATATTTGTTTTTGTGTTGGTTATGTATTTTTGCATGGGGTTTAAGGTTGACTTTTAATTGGCAAATAGTCTAGATTTTTTTCCTGCCTTTTAAATACAACAATCAGATGTTTGCGTTTTGTTGTGTAACATACAAAAAAAAAACAAGAAAGAAAAATTATTTTGTTAAAATTCCTTTTTCCAGTCTTGCATTTTTGCCTCTCGTGCGTAAAAACAAATCCCTGCATTTATTTTAAAGTTTATGTATGTCTTGTTAATCATTGATATCATTTTAGCATTTTAATTTCTATGTACTTGTTTTTAATATAAAAAAAACATAAATATTTATCATATCGGATGCATTTTTTTTATTCTATAATTTGTTTATAAAAACTATTGAAGCTTGACCCACGTTAAAATGCATTTGAAAGGGCGGCATTCCAAAATCCTTTTAAATTTTTTTTCCTTTTATTACATTGCATTGAAAATAAATATTTTGTTGCTCTCTTGTAGTTTTCTAGAAATATAGACTTATGACAAGCTATTATCTTAAATTTTAAGGAGTAATGCCTTGGTTCATTTTATGTTTGAAACATATTTTCTTTTTAAAATTTCAAGTTTTTTGATCCAATATTCATCAATTATATATACCTGAGTGCTAATAGAGAGTATTAATTTTCTTAGTAAATTCAAAGCATTCATGTCACTAAATCTTACCTTTAACTAGATCAACTCATAATAATTACTGCTTGGATATTAAGAACTAAGACATTAAATCCTCATTAAATAAAAATTATGAGTGAACCTTGGTACTATAAAATAAATGAACCTAAATAGGTCATTATCCATGAGTCACCATTACATAAACAAAACATTTAACGATAACTCTTTTAAGATATGGGTTGGATTCAATGAGCCCACCATCGACTCATCTAATTATTCATAAACATGGTTTGATAGGTTATTAATAGTCGCAAGTTGTGATCAAATAGTAAATGGTTGTAGATATGTAAATTCACTAAGAAATTAAAAGTGTCATAGATAATGTGGACTATAAAATGAATATGCTTGAATCCATTTGTCCACCCAGAGTTTAATTCATAGCAGTAGACTTGCTATCACCCATGTAGATAACTATTAGGCATAACAAACCATTAGAATTAAAAGACAAGTTAGGAATGCAACTTACTTCAAGTAAGATGCTAATGGTATCTTTATTTTAGTATAACCAGTTCATTTTCATAGATATTTGAAGACCAATTAGGATTTCTAGTGACCATAATATTAGGTGATAACTTCTCTTTTTATTTTTATCCCATTTTCAAGTCAAACATATTTTATGAGTTCATCACGATGTCAGGTGTGACAAATTTCATCTGCCCATGGTATGTTTGTATGATTTTAAGCCTAATAATTTGTTTTAGTTTGTGTGCTACATCATATTCGTGATGTCAAAGAATACCTCGACATATGTTTTGTTTTGTAAAATAGAATTTTATTTTATGTTAGTAAAAAAAAATAAAATTGAAACAACATGAATCAAATTTAACATAGAAACCAAACAACAACCTTTTTTTAATTTTTGCTTTTCATGATGTGCAGAAAATAATAATTAGGTCCTTAAAAGTTTTACTTGTTTTTTACATATTTTTAGTCTCTATTTTTTGAGATATCACATTTCAATTCTAAACTTTATTTTTTCATTTCAATCCTTGAAATTTGAAAGTCGCGAGAGAGTTGTCAAAAAATAAGAAAGAAAAGAGAAAGTGGTTGGTCAACCATAATTCACCAACCTAAAAGACTAATGTTAGTGTTAATAGGTTCTTCTTGGAGATAAAGGGTTTAGTGGAAGTGGTGATTCTCTTTGAACATGTCATAAAAATAGATCGACACCTATAAAATATTTTTTTTAGTTGTATTTTTATTTTTTAGAGTGATTATAGGTTTTTAGAGGTTTTAAATGGGTTTGTTGATGTTTGTAGAATATTGTTTTGGGTGTTTTTAGGTCAAAATAAATTGAAAACCAATTTTTTAGGGTTTAAAAACTTGGTTTTTGACTTTCTCGCCACTAGAGATGGTAAAAAAATCAACTAGAAAATGATGCTTAACCTGTTTAAAGTTTTTTTTTTATTTAGTTGGTCATTTATTTTTTTAGAGTCATTATATGTTTTCTTGGAGTTTTAAATGAATTTATTGAGGTTTGTAAAATAAGTTTTTGGATGTTTTCAAATAAAAACAAGTTTGGGTCTCAAAACTTGAATCATGACTTTCCAACCACTAGAGTAACAAAAAAAATCAACTAAACGACGTTGCATCGTTTGCCCAAGTAAGCAACGCTTTGTTTGCTAATTTTTTTTAAGAAAATTAAAAGGCAAGTACTTGTTATTTATCTATTTTTTTTTAAAAATCAAATATATGCATAAGTCCAACGTGTTTTGTTTTAGGTCAAGCACACTTTGTCTTTTTCTAGATATCTCTTTAGTTTTGTTTTTTACAAAACAATTTGATAAAATATCTCTTTAAATTAATTTATTAAAATAAAATCTAAATAATTATCTAATTATGTCATTATTTTTAAAAATATTTGGGCTCTTTTATAATGATATTATCGACTGCTTTTTGAATAATTATGCATTTGCCTAAAATGTATAATTTTTAAAATAACATTCTTATTAGAATTTAATGAGAATAATATATCTTTTTTTAATTTTTTATTATAAGTTTCGTATATGATTTTTTCAAATTTATTGTTCTTAAATCTTTTCATATATGTGTAAAAGTAATTGATTTATGATTTTTTTTATTGAAACTTGCTTTCATGATCATTATAAGTTTTTACCTAAAAAACAATACTTCTCATAAAAAAATAATTTTTTTGGTTAAAATAAAAAAGAAATGCATGAATAAGAAAATTAGGCTTCTAATTAAAAGTATGTGTTTTTTTCCTTTGCAATTCAAATCAATATAGTTTTTTAGAATATTGTTTTCTAATTTTTGTTGCCTTTTTATTTAATAAACTATGATTTTAATTTAAAAAAATCATCTTGTTGTCAAAAGAAAAAAAATACATGAAAGTGAAAAATTGTTTTCTGTTAAGAAAAACACATTTTCCTCCATAATTTTATTCATTATATTTCCTATGAATATATATTTTTATTGTTGTTAATTAAATAAAAAATAAATTCCAAACAATTATCCAAAACAATGCGCAGATAATATCACTAGTTTTTCCTAAAAGATAAAATACAACTTGAAATAATTTTATTCTAGATTATGTTGCTGCTTCAATATGCAACCAGAAAGTTCATGGCAACCTTTTTCAATTTTCTATAATTTAGCTTGTCTTTTCTAAAAATTATATCCTTGATTTTCCTTGAATGTTTGGATTTGATACCTAAAAATCTAAATCTTGGAATTCTCCACAATTACTCATAATTAATTTAAAAATGTTTATTTTAGATGTAAACAAGTTTGGTATCAATATCATTTTTCTTAATTTTTTAAATTAAGCTAAACCTCATATATTTTGAGCATGGTATAGAAACTTTCTTTCTATACTTTAAAAAATTATACCTTACATATCAAGTCAACCTCAGTAGGTTGGCCATGATTTTGTTTTTTAATTTTTTCCAAAATGACATTGATTTGGATAATTTTTTTTTAAAAAAACTATAACATGTTATTTTAGACAAAAATTAATTTTTTTTTATTAAGTCTAGTTTTCACTTGATAACCCAAGTTTGCTTGGATAGAAATTAAACCTAGTCTGGTCTACTATCTAGGTGGTTATGTTTCCAGATTAATTTGTCTAACCAAGTCAGTTTTTAAATAGTGCTCTAGACTCTCTTTATATTTGAATTCTAAACTCTCTTTATATTTGAATTGGATTTTTCTTCTTGATATTTTTGTTGGATAATTATATTAGGATGCAATCTCTCAAGCCAAATTATATTGACAAATAAAAAAAGTTGAGAGCTAGTTTAATTATTTATATAACTAATAAATCATGTTAATATTTTTTTTTGTCATTTTGAATCAAGTTTGTGGCTTAATTAGGGTGGTTAGCGTGCAATGCAATTTGGTGTTGCAAATTTGATTTTAGAGGACGACTCCATTTTCTTTAAAACAAAAATAAATGACATGTCATCTGTATTTACTTTTGAACAAAAAAAGAGGTAGATGACTTGTCATTCATGTAACACCCTAATATTTTGTATGCAATTAAAGACAATATTTTCACATGACATCCATAAAATTGAGGCTAAAAATGTTTTTGGAAGAAAAGTTTTCTTTCTAAATAAATCCCCCATTTTAAATGATAACTCCAATATATTTCTCTTCTACCTTATCACAAATCGTTCATTATCACTTTCAATAATTAATCTATCTAAAATCTTCTCCTCCATTTCTTGCATAAAACCACATCACAAATAACTTCCACATGATAACCATAAGCATTCCACCGGTTCAATTCATTTATTCATCCATTATATCATTTCACATCACATTGCAAAACCATTTCATAACATATTCATATATCATGATCTTGCAATATACACATCACATTCCATAATGCTAAAAGTAAGGTTATAAAATTTAATACATAACAAAATGAAGTTATTAAACATTTATGAACTATGTAGTTTACATAGAATTATATACATAATAAGACTATACAACAATAACATCTAGATTGATGTTGTCCTATAATGAACCTGCATGAATAAAATATTATAAGATACATTAGTTAATCATAATATGTGTATATATTGTTGAAAAGAGAGAAGATATTAACATGTTTATAATAGTTTTGACATCAATTTCCCTAACATAATTAAATTTATTTTAATAACAACATTATGAATTTCATATATCAATATAAATATTTATCTTTTATATTTATATTGAAACAAGTCGCTATTCATACATCTAACTTTAACATAATCTCATTAGTAATAACTTCCACCTAACTGATCCATTATGAATCATAATAATCACCTTAGTCATTATTTATATAGTCGACAAAGTAAAAATCCATAACCTTGGTCCTGTTTATATAACAACTAAGTATATAGTTTCATAACCTTAGTCTCATCTACATAATTGAATAATGAAATAGTTCCATAACCTTACTCCCATTTACAAGGCCAGCTAAGTAAATGGTTTCATTACCTTAGTCTTGTTTACACAACCCACTAAGTAAATAGTTGCAAATTGTATGCATATTTTTTCCATTGTCAAAAATACATTTCCTAAATCCAATATTTTCTAAATTGTATGCATACGTTATTTTTTTCATTGTATACATTATTTGCCATGATACATTTACCAATCTTGTTTCCATATAAGATATTCAAACCTCCCAATCCTTTAATGTTTTTGTCCTTTTTTCAAATTTCTCAACTTACACAATAATTATTCGATCAATATGAACATATCATCAACATGCATACATATTGTTTTCCAAGCTTCTTAATATATACTCGAACATATCATCACAACAAGCAACATTACTTATACTCACACGATTTATTAATATTCATACATACATTTTAATGTATCTCAAATTATCTCGATATGCATTCAAATCAATAAAACCATTTAAATTATTAATTCTTAAAACCTTCTCATTGACTTACCACATTTAACATCACAAAAGAATTCAACATCTAGTCCATAATTTTCTGTAAAACATACATTACATACACAATACTTAAATCTAAACAAAACTCTTTTCCTAAAGACATAATTATTCATGAAAATATATTAATAAACAAATAATCTCATACAATTCAACTAATTTTCAAAATCAAGCCTATAATCAACTTAATAACATATATTTACAATTTTAATTCTACTCTCTTTCTTAGCATCCTAAATACCATAACCACACCAATTTAGAATTATTCATACAATTTCAACACTTTTACCTCCCTTTCATATTATTAAACTCAAGTTCCCAAACAAATTTATAGCACATCCATACATATTCAACTAACCATTTGTCTTATATCCTAATTCTCACACAATATGTATCAAACTAACACATAATTATACATTTTCATTCAATTCTTCCATTTCCCCATAATTTATCATGGACAACACTAGAATTAGGAATTACCATGGTTTTTCTCTTAAGTTCCATTATCTTACTCTCTTTATCTATTATTTCATGTCACCTAACCAATTTATAAGCAATTTTTCATCTTCCCCAAACTTCACTTATAAACCCTAGGTGAGAGATTATGGATTTCTCTTCTCTACACACCCAAACTCAAATAACGAGAATTAAAGTACTTTTCCAAGTAAATTTAAAACCAATTTCTCCTTTTCTTTGCAAAGTTCTCCTCCAATTCCTCTTCTTTCACCAAAATTTCATCTTTCTCTCATTAACTCCTAATTTTCTCTCTCTTAAACTCTTTCAAATCTTGTGTTAACTTGTTTATTCCCCACCACTCACACTTATAATACCCCAGGAACTCTAACTTTGGAGAAGATTTATGTGGAATTGCAAGAAAATAAGAGGAAGGGAGCTTAATTTCTTCTCTCATCGTTGCCCACCTTAATTTATAGTGGGAGTTGAAAATTTTTGAGTTTATTTACAATTTTTCCACCAGGAAAACTTTTCTTGGGTATTTTAAATAAACTTATCGGTTACCAGTACAACTTACACGATACATTCACTAAATTTATTTATAGTCCTCATATGTTTTTCAATAAAACTTCTCCCCTAATTATTTTTTATATTTTTATTTTTTAGCCAAGATTTACCACTATTTGATAAAATTTATACATTTTGAACCAGTGGGTCTTTTCTAGGCTCACGTGCCTAGCTCTTTTGTACAAACCCAGCCCAGCATGATTATGCTTTGTTTTCTTCAACATTATTTTTAGTTTTTTTTTAATTTTATTATTTATCATGAAGTTTTTATTCAATTTTTTCTTTAGTATTAGGTTGATGATAAATAAATTTTATATTTTTTTATTACATAATAATAATAAAAATTAAAGTGAAATAATGGATTGCATAATCAAGATCACAGGCTTGATGTGTTGACTGAATATTAGTCAAAGAGTTGTGGTGCGATTTTTTTTGCTCTTTTTTAATAATTTTTATTTTTTTTCTTTTTAATTTTATAATTCATGGAGAGGTTTGAATTTAATTTTATCATTCGGTATTTGATATATGGTAAAGTAAATTTTGTATTTTCTATCATATAATAAAATAAAAAATCAATCCAACTAAGTGAAGTGCATAATATATTTGCAATGTTAACATACTCACTAAATATCAATTAAAAAATAGAATAAAAAATTTTAAAATTCAAACCATTTTACCAAGTTAAATACCAATACCAATATATTTTTTATATTAAAAAAAAATTATGTTCAAACCGCAATGAAAGCTTTGAGAGATAAACTAGTTAAAACCTAAAATGAAATATGTAAAAGAAAAAATAGTAGAATTTGTGGGGGGCGTGGCAGGGTGAAGTGAAAGGAATATCGTGCAAGATTCCCAATAATGACTTCATGGCCAGCTGGCCAAACTAATAAAAGACAAAACAAAAAAAAAAGTTCTAAAAAAAAAAAAAAGGGAAATGTTTTTGTTCATCCGTCCCTGTTGTCTTGGTCTAGAAATATACATTGTGTTACAGTTGGTCTGGTCAGGTCTCTAAAAAGTAACATAAACACAGAGAGAGGCAGGAAGAATAGTTTGGAAGAAGACTCGTTGATTTGATCACAAGGTTCATCTCACACCTCAATTCTCATTGTATCTCAAAGGCCCTTTTTTTTTTTTTTGCCTTTTCTAAATATGAATGAATGCAAATCATTAACACCCACTTTTGGTTATTCAAGAAATTCATGCATCTTCCTTTTGTTTTTTTGTAGTTATTTAAATCCAGAAAGTTGATCTGAAGATTAGAGGAAATACACAATCCATGTTATCGTCAACCCTCCCTGCCTGTAAGTCAATTTCTTCTCTTCTCTCTCTCTCCTTTTTTTCTCTCTCTTTACTGTGTTATACTATGTTCAATGTGGAGGGAGGGGTAGAGGGAGATCATTTCTCGTCATTTTAAATTATGGGTCATGCTGGAATGTTGATTGTGGACTTTAGAGAATGAGATTAAAGTGGATGTTGTAAAGGGCAGTTTTTTCTTTAGCGGGCTCTCAATTTCTTTTCATAGTGAGCAAATTGAAACTTTTACACAGATGAGTGAATCCAATTATACTTATTTCATTAGCTTTTTTTGCTTGATGTAGTTGTTTTATCTTTTTTGAATGCTAATGATTGATTTATGGTGAACTGTGGATGTTGAAATGTGTGAAGTATAGATTGACATGTTTAACATGCTTGTCATCTGATGTGGCAGAGCCTTACGTTTGCTATTCCAACGTTGTATATCTTGTTTCATATGGATTCCTACGACTTTTGATTGCTTCAAGCAAGTCTTGATGACCATGAGTTCAACTGTTTCAACTTCTCAAGGATTCCTTCCCCAGGCAAGGCATGGTTCGTTTGAATCCTCAAATGTTCTTGCTTCTGGTTCCTTAGGTCAGCCCGAGCTGGAATCCAATGGTAGCAATGAAGTGGAATTGATTTCTGCATCCTGGAACCAGGATTATGGCTGCTTTGCTGCTGGCACAAGCCATGGCTTTCGCATTTATAATTGTGAGCCTTTTAAGGAAACTTTCAGACGTGATCTCAAAAGTGGGGGATTCAAAATCGTTGAGATGCTGTTCCGGTGCAACATTCTGGCACTTGTTGGTGCTGATGCTAATTCTCAGTATCCTCCAAACAAAGTTTTGATCTGGGATGATCATCAGAGCCGGTGCATTGGTGAATTTTCATTTAGGTCTGAGGTTCGGTCTGTGAAGTTAAGGCGGGATCGCATTGTTGTTGTTCTTGAGCACAAGTTATATGTTTATAATTTCATGGATTTGAAGCTTCTTCATCAGATTGAGACTCTGGCAAATCCCAGAGGACTGTGCTGCCTTTCTCATGATTCAAATACATTTGTGTTGGCGTGCCCTGGGCTTCATCGGGGCCAGGTCCGAATTGAACACTTTGGGTTGAATGTCATGAAGTTGATTAATGCTCATGATTCTCATATTGCATGCTTGACCTTGACAATGGATGGCTTGCTTCTTGCGACTGCTAGTACAAGGGGCACTTTGATAAGAATTTTCAATACAATGGATGGCACTCGTTTACAAGAGGTAGCTTGTTAAAAATATAGTTTACAAGATGTCATCTTGAAATTTCACTGCAGTGCTTATTTAGCTGTATGTTACTTGATAGGGAACTTGTATCATATGCTAAAAACTTATTCTGAGGTGCCAGTTATTTGTTACTTGCTTGTATCACTGATATAATGTTTAATGAAACTCACTTCATTTGTTCATCATTCCCTTTACTTGGATTAGATTCCTCAGCAGCTATGGAAGCATCTGGATTAGTATCCAATTAAATTTTAAACATTAATTGTACTATTTTCAGAACACGGGAATACATTCCCATCTCTCTTCCCTTAGATGAGCAGCTAATAAAATTTTAAACAGCATTTTATGTGCTGATAATACCACTTTTCTGCAGGTGAGAAGAGGAGTTGATAGAGCAGAGATTTATGGGATTGCACTCTCTCGGAATGTCCAGTGGTTGGCTGTATCGAGTGACAAAGGTACTGTTCATATATTCAGTCTAAGAGTTCGAGTGGCTGGAGAGGACTCATCCTCTCATCTGAGCCCTGCTCAGGGCCTGGCATTGTTAGAACAGAATTCATCATCTTCCCTTGATGGCCTTATTTCTCCAAGCACTAGTGCGAATCCTGGCTCGTCATTGTCTTTTATGAGAGGTAAGAAAGCTCTGTTGATAAATGGTTCTAAAGATGAACCTATAAATCCTTTCTTATTCTGCTTCCTGTTTTTCCTAGTTTTCCATTCTCTGTTCTTTTGGTTTGAAAAGAACGAAAAGGCTTTAAATGACTCTAGTAACAACAATCTAGTTCATGGCTTGGATGAAGACATACAACTCCTATAATGAAATACATGGAGAAATTTTGATTTTTAAGTAATGAAACCTCGCGATATATTGTTGAAAGTTGCAAAAACATGAAAGAAGTGTCTAAAATATCATCTCATTTCTTTTCCCAAGATGTGTGATAGAGAATGCAAGAAATGGGATGAGTGAAAAGATGTAAATCTTAAATCTTACTACCTACCAATTATCAAACTTATGAATCCACATAAACCAAGGTTCTTGAAAGCAAGACGGAAAAAGCATTCAACATTGTAATGGTAAAATGACGATAAGTTGATTGTTTGCTTGTCAATCAGTTCCGGGAGACATGCTCTTTCCCTTGCAATGTTGCTTCTCTTCATGAGATTTGTGCCTTCAACTCTTCAAGTATAGGATGGCCAATTTCAATTTTTCACCAAATTTAACTTCCATGTCTTCTATTTTTTTAAGAACCAGCTTAAGAATGACTTCTTGAAGCAATATAAAAAAACTCAATATCCATCTGAAATGACCTCTGTATATACATTATCCATGAAAAATTGAAGATAATTCCAGATAGCAATAAGTTGAGATTGGAAGCATGGAATGTCTTATCATTAATCACAAGTCACAACTTCTCATAAAACCATAGAGTTTGAACGACTCACATTATATTTACCCCATATCATATCAAAAAAATGCAGAAATCTAACCCAAAACTCCACTAGTATGCGTCAAATCATCGATGTGATAACTTGTTTTATTCGTTTTAAGAACCATCATTTTTATTTTTCCCTGCTACGAACATTTTATGGGAAAAGTTTATGGAGTAATTCTGCAGCGGGCTAACAGAAGTTGCTGAACTAACGGATTTAAAAGTAAAACTAGAACTAATGAAACTGTAGTTGGCTCCATGGGAAGTAACTACACCTCAACTGCCAAATGTTTTTGCGTTTGGAATTGCATTTGAGTGCATTTCAAAAGTTTTTTTGGTTTGAAAAAAAATTATATTGATGCTTTTTTTTTATGCTTTTTGATGATTTTGATTTTTGATGTCAAAAATAAGAATCAAAGTTCTAAAAAAAATTATTTTGATGTATTTTCGAGCGAAAAACACTTTTTAAAGGCATCTTGCACCACAATACCAAACACGTGTAATCAATCTGAGTCACAAATCTGAATTTTCCTTCTTTTCTTTCATTTCTTTCTTAGGGCGAGAAAGAGGGACTGGGCTTATCCACTTGGTCTGAACATCTTTTTTCTTCCCCTTTTTTAATCCACTTCCTGATTGTGAGAATGGAGTCCTCTGTATGTGAGATGGAGTAGGTGCTTTGATTTCCTTTTGGCAGTGATAGTAGGCACTATCTTTGGTTGTTATTTCCTTAATAGCTTCTTATAACTCTTGTTATTACTATTTAATAAATGAAATTGGCTGGTTCATCAAGAGAGAGAGAGAGAGAGAGAGAGAGAGAGATGAGGGTTATATATTTATCTTATGGGAGACCTTTTCCACACGCATTCTTGTTTCTTTTTCTCATAAATGAAGTCTCATATTTCTCGTGCTTGTCCAGGAGTTTTGCCGAGGTATTTTAGTTCTGAGTGGTCATTTGCTCAGTTCCACTTGCCTGAAGACACTCAGTACATTGCAGCTTTTGCATCTCAGAATACTGTCATTATTGTTGGCATGAATGGGAGGTAATGCGGTTATTTTCATCCTGTTACCTAATGCTGTTATACACGTGCTTCTGTTTTCCTATTTGGCTGTATAAGAAACTATAAGCTTTTGAAAGTAAAGGATTTAAAAATAAATAAATTATGGTTCATTAAAATTAATAACTCTAGCACTTAAAAGAAAAAAAAATGATTGCTTGTCGTAATTCATTGTTGACCTTATGCTCTACAAAGATTTATTTTTTGAATCTCCATAACCTAACCAACCACATCTTCCTGATCTGTACACTTTTTTCTGAATGAATTGGGAAGATAGAAAAGAAATGTAGATGGACATTGAAACTACTTTTCATAATTGAATGTACCGACTATGGACTATGTGGATCGTTTAGCTAGTGTGCCTTCAATAATGACCATATCAGGTGGTGATCATTGTTGGCAAAGCTTGTTGTGGTAAAATTGTGGATATTGGACAGCGGGCACAACAATATAAATACAGTGTTTTGCATGTGTACTCTTTCTCTCCATCTCTTGACGGAATAGTTCTTCACAATTTTCTTTATCTTAAAGATTTTTCCATTACCAGCTTTTACAGGTGCAGCTTTGATCCGGTTCATGGAGGACAGATGTTGCAGCAGGAATATGTCCGCTTTCTACAAACTGAGAGCCGGCCTGGATAGGGCAGGCTGTTAGTTATACCTACAATATTTATTCTCCGTACTCTGTAAATATGATTTTAAACATTCATAAATGGTTACACAAAAATATACATATAACTGTATAATATTCTTGGATTCAATAATCAAGGCTCGATGACACAATCTCGTTTAGTCTCAAACTTAGCGCTGAATGGTAGCTACTAGACAATTTACTTTGCGCTAAGAAGTTGTACACTGGAGTAGTGTAGGTTTATAGAATGCAGGTTCCCAAAAGATTGATGACTGTGAAGTTCAGTAAAGATACATGCATTGAAAGGAAACTATTCATTCCTGCATTTGAAGTATATGAATCATATTTAAGATCAACTATATGACATGCATCTATTGTAATTTTTCTTTGAAGAATGAAGAAAAAGCCTTCTCATACATAACTGCAAAGAACCAAACGAAAATCTTGTCAAAACTGAAGGGGTTGGTATCAACTGAAACAAGTACCAACTATTGTAGAAAAGAAAAAAAGAAAAATATTCCTGTAAATTATCCCTGTGATGTTGTCAGGGAAGCAAGACTTTCGCAATAAATGGTAAGATTTTCTGCAGAGCAAGGTAGTATCTTCCTTCGAAATGTTTTCTTTTCCTCATCGTAGTAGAGCAGAAGACGAGTACCAGAGTTGAATATGATTTCTGTACCCTTGACGCACTGGAGTTCTCCAACAAATTTCGGAGAAATTTTGCTTATGTCGATTGTGCATGCTTTTGACCATATGGAATTCTCGGGATTGGTTAGTCTCCATATTGCAACATGAGATAATGCTAAAGTCTCCACCATGTACAAATGCCCACGTAGTTCCACCAGTTGCGTTGAATGTCGAGTAGGCGATTTCCAATGACGAGGAGTGTCAGTCCTGTCAGCAGGATGAGTTATGGTTTGGAACTTCTCGTCACTAAGTTTAAACGAGACAATAAAATCGTTATGCCTGTGGAGTGCTTGATGTTGCCCAAGATCGATCTTCCAGTAAATAGTTTCGTTAGCAAAAGCTGGAAAACTAAACTGCTCCACCAAATATGGGCAACCTTCTTTTACTGCCCTCCATTTAAGTCCTCTTTTCTCTGGACGAAGAGTGAAAACAGAGCACTCTAGTTTGCAATTGAAGGAAGTTCTTGATTGCCGAGGAATATTTAACCGCACAATCTTGTGTGTTTTTGCTGAGCTCAGATATCCGATCCCGAATCCTGCTATTCCACTTCTATCATATGGCAGTGCAAGAAGACGACGAGTGCTAGGGTTAAACACATAAATACGTGTTTCTGTAGCTAAGCAAAGCAAACCAAAGCAACCTGGCAATACGAGTTTAACAGGTTCTTGCACCTTAACCTGAATCGGACTGAACATGTTTCCCTCAGTGTCTGTCGGAATAAAGTTATACACATACCGGCATCCGATGGATTCAAGCGGCTGAAAATCAAAGTCAGGCCACCGCAAAAGGAATCGAGGTTTCCTCTGCGATCGATCGTAGTGCAAGGCTTGGAAGCCAAGGCTCGAGTCAATCATGTAGTGCCATAACTTGCATACAGAGTTGAACCTCAAAAGGGTCTTCACAGGCAGTCTTGATAGAATGTCTGCTACGATGATATTGTTTCTTGCGAGTTGAGAAACCATCTCCTTTCGATTTTGAGCCCTCATCGCCATATTTGAGAAAATAGGACTATATATCAAGCAAACCCTAATAAAACAATCAAGAGAATGTGGCTGATGGGAGATCTATATATATATAATAAATTGAAAAAGGATGATCTTAGAACTCAAAGGCAATCCAACCACCGCATATATTGTTGTTAATTTAGGAAAAGTTATAATGTTGTATCCTTTTCTATTAGTATATGTCTTCAAATATTATAATGTTTCGTATTTTGTTGTGTATTCGTCCCCTCTACTCTACAAGTATATATGCATGAAGGAAATACATCAAGTTGTTTCGGAAATACTGATTTTATCAAAAGATTTTCCTTTGAAACATTGTATTTATGTGATTAATTAGTTGGTGGGATGTATTTATTCAAAGCATGAGACCGTTTCGTAAGTGAATTAGGAAAGAGTATTTAGCAAGATTTGCATTAGTTATATGCATCAAGTTATTCGTATCTAACCATTGATATTTTACTTAGTTTATTTTTGTGTTTTAAAAATATATTTTAATTTTTTTTATTATTTGTTTTCACTTCAAATTAAATTTTTGTTAATGATTTTAGATTATTTTTATATTTTAATATCAAAAATAAAATTTTAAAAATAAAAATAAAAATTTATTATTATGATATCTCTAAAAAATATATTTTAAAAAGTAATCATTAATAGAATACCAAACGAGCTTTTAATTATTTTTACCAACTAATTTTGAGTTTTTAATTAGGTTTACATAGATACATTGTACTTGTCTCATTCATTTCTTCCTCCTAAATATTTAGATTTATATCCTATTTATTTTTATGTTTCAAAAGTGTTTTCAAGAAAATTTTATTTTATTTTTATTTTTTTATTTGCTTGAAATTAAATTTTTTTTAGTATTTTCAGATCATTTTGATATGCTGATTTCAAAAATAGTTTTTTAAAAATAAAAAAAATATTATTTTAATATATTTTCAAGTGAAAAATACTTTGAAAAGCAACCGATACCACATACTCGAATGCTTCCTAAAAAAGGATGAAATTATGTAAATGCATAATCCTTCTTAGGCAATTTGTATACGAGAGAGAATATGAATTAAAAAAACATTCAATATAAAAAATCATGTGTAATTTTCAAGGATGAAATTGTAAATAAAAGACTTTAATGATTGAAATGAGAGAGATTAAAAACCCTGAAATGTTCATATGAATTGTGTAGTGATTAGTAGACAACGTGCTGTCTACAAATAGTGACAAAAGTGGCATCATACTCTCATGGAATTGACATTTTAGCTTTGCTGTGTATTATTTTTTTTGATTATCGTAGGTGTTCGGGCCAGCTTGCGCGCACCTCGACTAATCCCACGGGCCTTGAAGTTAACGACCATGTAAGCCTCCGGCTTTGCTGTGTATTATTGTTTCTAGACATCATAGAATTGACATTTGGAAGTACCAAATACAGTATATTCATGTGATAAAATTTAATTTATTAATTTTTGACAGTCTCATTTCAATCCCTAATGCATCAAAATCCACTATTTACATTTTGCTTCTCAAACTTCATCTTGTTACAATTTGGTCCCAAATTGTCTAAAGAAAAGAATAAAGGAGGAGAGAAGCGTAGTTGCGTCATCAACATTGCGGCTAATGGCCTTACGATGTTTAGTTACTAATTAGCTATTTGGCTTGCATTTCGTTGCGGGTTGTATTTTTTTTCCAACAAAAAAATTGAATATACATGCTTTTTCAACACATTTTCTTACATAAAAAATTATAAGTGCAAATTAAAAAGCTTGTAAGTATCTAATTAAATAAATCGAGAATTATCTGTATAAATAAATAAAAAAATTCATTAATAGTAACTAAAAATAAAACTAAAAAAATTGTGTGAGAGATTTAGATCAAGATTTGATCTTAAAATATGAAACGTTTACTTAGTTGCGTTTATTGAACTTATTTATTATAACTAATTTTTTATTCAATCAAACAATAATAAAAATATATACACACATGAAATTAATTGAATAAAATAAAAGAAAAACAAAATTATGTAAGGTTGCACATATTATCTAAAATATTGTTTTTTTATTTTTAAAAATAAATTTTATCTATATAAAACATAAAAAATTATAGATGAATCTGAATAATATCTTCAAAAATTAAATACACAGACAATAATTAAAGAAAAAACTCTATTAAAAAAAAGCTAAATAAACAAAATAAAGATTCATAGAGGAGGGATATCAATTGAAATATAAATTTAAAAAAGGTATTTTAAAATTTCAAATAAATATAAATTATTGTTCGGTTATTTTATTTTTGTTAGAATTCCATTATAATTCCAAGAATTAAAATCAGGGTTTTGAATTTTCATATACAGGTTCAGATTATCCAGATGAATATACCAAATAAAATTTCAAATTTCCCACTTTTCTTTATCTTTTATCCCTCCTATATTATATTATTATTTTTATTTAAATTATTTCTATATTTAAATTTGAGAGTTGGATTTTTTTTGGTTGGGATTTTATATCTTGGATGTTGATATGTTAAAAGAAGGCATTGATACCCTTCTTAATGATGGTACATAATAAGAAGAGGGAAATACTTCTAAATACTTATTATTGATGCAATAATTGAATGACTAAAATACAATCAAAGATAATAGATTGGAAATTTCTTGTGATAGAAAGACAAGTGACCATGATGACACCATATCTATAATAAAAATGTTATTCGCTTTTCCATGAATCTTTAAAGCCAAACCTCACTAATTATTATAATTAATAATAAACTAAAACTGCTCAGTGTTTCACTGTGCAAGTACACAGTAAAACGCTGAGCAGTCTTCTTTTTCTTCTTTGTTTTTTTTTCTTGTTTTTGCTTTTTTCTTTGTGTTTTTTAATGAATTTTTTTGTTTTATTTTTTTTTGTTAATGTTAATTTTTTATTTAGTTATTAGATTTTCGTGACACGGATCCCGGGTTTAACGAGTTAACCTGAATTTTTTTTTCTTTTTAATTAATAATATATACTAAAACTGTTCAGTGTTTCATTGTGCAGTCCACAGTGAAACGCTAAGCTGTTTTTTTTTATTTTTAATATTTTTTCTGTTTTTTCTGCTTTTTATGCCTTAATGGGTTTTTTTTGTGTTTTTTTTTCTTTTAATGAATTTTTTTTGTTTAATTTAGTTTGTTAATGTTAATTTTATTTTTTTTAGTTATCAGACTTTCATGACACGGATCCCGGGTTTGACGGGTTAACCTAGTTTGACGAGTTAACCCAAAATTTTTTTTTGCTTTTTTTTTTTTAATTAATTTTTTTTATTTAGTTTAGTTTTTTAATGTTAAATTTCTTTCTATTTAATTCTCAGACTTTCATGACACGTATTCCGGGTTTGATGGGTTAACCCGTTAATTTGTTTTTCTATTTAGTTATCAAACTTTCATGACGCGAATCCCAGGTTTGACGGGTTAACCCAGTTAATTCAGGTTCTTTTCTTTTTCTTCATTAGTTTTTTTCTTCCTGTTGGTTTTTTTTCTTTGTTTTTTTAATTAATCTATTTAATTATCATACTTTTTTGACATGACCTTGCAGCCAGACCCACATTCAAGGCTCTTGAGTTCGGTGTTGTAGCCAGACTCACTTAAACTTGAGTCATGTAAGTTTAATACTATTATTAATATTATAAATATTACTCTTGGGTCAAGCGTTGCAGCTAAACCAAAGGCTCTTGGGCATATCTTTGCAGAAAGACCTAACACTCTTAGATCTTACCCTTTTTTGATATTTTTTATGCAAGAAAAAAATTTTAACCCGAGACGTGTGCCTTTGTTTTTTTTTTTCTCTTTTCCTTTTTAAGCCTTTTACGGTGCCTTAGTTTTTTTTCCTTTTTTTTATTTTTTTTAAATTTAGTTTCTTAATATTAATTTTTTTTATTTAATTATCAGACTTTCAAGACATGGATCCCAGGTTTGACGGGTTAACCCTGTTTATTCAGATTTTTTTCTTTTTCTTCATTAGTTTTTTTGTTCCTGTAGGTTTTTTTTTCTCTTTGCTTTTTCCTTTTTAATTAATCTTTTTTTAATTTATTTCAGTAATAATAAATTTTTTTCTATTTAATTATCACACTTTCATGACACGAATTTCAGGTTTGACAGGTTAACCTGATTTGGCAGGTTAATCTGGTTGATTCAGATTTTTTTCTTTTTCCTTATTAGTTTTGTTCTTCCGATTTCATCTTATGTATGTAGTCCATAGTGAAAAAGCTGATGCTTTTTTTTTTAATTAATTTTTTTATTTAGTTTGTTGATATTAAATTTTTTTCTATTTAGTTATCAAACTTTCATGACATTGATCTCAGGTTTATGGGTTAACTCAGTTAATTTAGATTTTTTTCTTTTTTTATTAGTTTTTTTCTTCTTATAAGTTTTTTTTCTTTTATTGTTTCTTTTTATTTAATATTTTTTTGTTTAATTTATTTCATCAATATTAAATTTTTTTCTATTTAGTTATCGACTGATGCCTTTAGTTTTTCTTTTTGCTTTGTTGCTGTTTTTATGCCTTTAACTGTGGACTGCGCACTGTAGTCCACAGTGAAAAGGCTGATGCCTTTTTGTTTGTTTTTTTTTAATTAATTTTTTTCATTTAATTTAGTTTGTTAATGTTCAAACGGGTTAACGTGGTTTGACAGGTTAGCCCAGTTAATTTTTTGTTAACCTGTCAATTTTTTTTTTCTATTTAGTTATCAAACTTTCACGACACGAATCCAAAGTTTGACGGGTTAACCTGGTTTGAAGGGTTAACCCAGTTAATTCAGATTTTTTTCTTTTTAATTAATCTATTTAATTATCATATTTTTTATGACACGATCTTGCAGCGAGACCCACATCCAAGACTATTGGGTCTGGTATTACAGTCAGACCCACTTAAACTTGGGTCATGCAAGTTTAATGTTATTATTAATATTATAAATATTACTCTTGGATCAGGCGTTGTAGCCACACCCAAGACTCTTGGGTATAGCTTTGCAAAAAGATCTAATATTTTTAGATCTTAACTTTTTTTGATATTTTTATGCAAAAATTATTGACCTGCGGCATCGCGCGGGTCATGTAACTAGTAAAAGGTAATTGGTGTGGGAAAATCACTTTGGATCAATATATCTTTTACTATGGATTGTAATCATAATTTCACTTTCAATTTCTCATCTTTTAACGAGTGGAAAAACATTTCTTTGGCCTTCCTTTTCTTCTTATTCATTGTTTATTCTCTTTTCTTTTCTTTTAACTTTTTACAACTCAGATCACAAAGAGAATGAAAGTTAATCGAATAAAAGGAAATTACAAAGAGAGGATGAAGATGGTTCTTGTGTTCAGTCCTTCCCCTTCTTCTTAACCAAATTGGTAGAAGAAATGGTAGAGAAGAGGGCACCATATTGATAGAGAAGAGGACAAAGTTGCTATAGAAAGAAGAAGACAACAAAGAGAGTGGAATTTTATGGTACAATTAATGGTGAGAAAATTGTGTGGTTTGTTTTTGTCTGTTCTTAAGATTAACAAAATGGATGTATCTAACGAAAATATCTTGATTTCACCATCAAACCTATAGATTTTGAAGGAAAAGTAGTGGACTTTAAAGGTTCTAACATCAAAGGTAAGATCTTTTTCAAAGATCTAACATGTTTTTATTGTTTTTTTTTTAAATAATGTTCGAAGGATTAGAAATGGATAACAAAAAGTTTGGACAACAAATTAATGGGCAGAGTAGGAGAACTTTGAGTTTGTTGAATCAATATTTTATTGGAGGACGATAAGTATATCTTTGTGTTGTTAACAAGAGAAACTTGAAAGAGTAATTTTTCTTTGTTCTTGATTAGAGTTTCTTAAAGCTGTAAGAACTCGAACATGTATCTAACAATTGCAGTCAACATAGTAGAGTTTAACTTAAATTCTGCATCTATTTATTGAAATTTAGTAGTGTTTGGGAGAAGTATTTGTTGCTTTTTTTTTCTTAACAATACATTAGAAGTTCACAAGGAATTATTAGTTGGATGTCTTGAGATCATTCAACACATTTGCATGAGTATTTTAGTTCTCAACAAAACCATTACCTTTGCATGGCTTACAAAAATTATGCAAATCCTAGACGCCAGATCCAAGCTATTTGGACCTGGCAACAACACTAGACTCAATACACTTGGATTTGACAATCACGCTAGGCTCAAGCATCCATGCTAGACCCAAGCGTTATGGGTCTGGTAACCAAGCTAGACCCAAGTGCCATGGGTCTGGAACAACGCCAGACCTAAGCGATTTTGGTTTGGAAACCATGTTAGACCCAAACGTCCATGCCAGACTCAAACGTCATGGGTCTGACAACCAAGCTAGACCTAAGTGCCAAGTGTCTGGAACCACGCCATACCTAAGCAATTTAGGTCTAGGAACCACGCCAGATCCAAGCTACTTGAGTCCAACATCTTGGGTTTGACAAACATGCTAGACCCATGTTATATGAACTTGGCAAAAATTGCAATGGACAAGCTTTGATTTTTATTTGAATTCCACTCTTGTTGTCTTGCTTGTGTATTAACTCCTCTACATCTTAAAACTTTTCTATTTATGTTACTGCTTATGGTTTATGTTAAATTCTGTTTGTATTATTAGATGTTAATGTTTATATTATCTTACATATTTAGCACAAACAGGAACCAAGTTCAGCGCAATGACAAAAAAGAAATGCAGTAGAGGATAAGGGGCATGTATCTAGTCTTATCTATAGAGTGACTATAAAAACAAATTAGAAAAAAAAGACAAAATAGTAAAAATCAACTAGTCAAGACTTATAGTTGACCAACAACCAGGCCTCGTATTTCCTAATTCAACATTGGCTATGACTTGCCATTTGAAACTTCTGCATGTCATAGTAAATTTCAATGGTGTACCACTACAAAGCAAATGTTATCCTGGAATTTTATATAAGGTATAAGAGATACTGTAAAAGTATTATAGGTGGATTTAACTATTGATCAGTCCAATTCCTCCAAGACAACTTTTTTTGTGGTGGAAGCAAACACAAGTTACAACGCTTTACTTGGATGAGATAAAATACATGCTAATATGTGTGTTATCTTCCTTACATCAAGCTTTGATGTTTTGTTACTAAATGGATTAATTGAAACAATTAAAGCAAATAATAAGGCATTTATGATCAATTTAGAGATGATACATGCATGATTGTATAGCCATGACAATGCCCTGGGCATAGATAATATATGTCATTTGTTTGATTTTTTAGTAAATGAGAAGATAATTTGTATGGGACAACTACTTTGTGAGACCAAATAACTTGCAATTAGAATGTAATGATAAAAAAATAAAAACATGGGAATGAACGAGTCATTATGATTTAATTACATGTTTTAGAGATTTTTAATGATGTTTTTTCAAATATTAGGAACTGGAACAAAATTTATTCAATAAAATCAGATCAAGATTATAAATTAATTTTGCTGAGCTCTAGAAACATAAAAAATGTTTATTCATTTTATTATTCTACAATGTGTTAAGTTTTTTATTCGTACTATCTAACCAAACAATTTCGAAGTGCATAATATCATATTTCTCATTGTTTTTTTTAATTTTTTTTATCATCATATTTATTATTGTTATTTCCGTGGGTAATTTACCATCAGTCTGTCCAAGTTCTTCTGGGATTTAAAAAGGGAGGCCTTCCTTTCCTTGCATATATTTTCCGTTTACAACTAGTAATACAAAACAATTCATCAGTAATTTGTTGCACCGACCGGACCCTCTTTCTCTTATAAATTACTAGTAGCAGTATAGCAGCATGGATTATTCTTCTTCTGCTCTCAGATTGGCTTTCTCCCGCGCGCTGCTATCTTCTGTTTCTTTCCGGAATCGATCATGTCTCTTGCTAATATTGCTGTAGGGTTCCGATTTAACCCTACAGAGGCTGAACTTGCTTGCCATTATCTTTACAACAAAGTCATGGGTCTTCCTCTATCTTGCCCTTACATTGTTCAAGATTATGATCTATATGGTCATGAGGAGCCTTGGCAAATATGGGAAAATTTTGGAGAATACAATAATACTACTAGTGATGATGAGGATGATGATGAAGTTGAGGCTGGTCCGTCCCCTCAGGATGATCTTTTCTTTTTCACAAATTTGAGAAAGATAAACCCTGGCATGAAATCCTCCAGATTTGATCGTGGTGTTGGGTCCAATGGGGGCCGTTGGCATGGTGACGATGTTCATTCATTCCATTCCGAAGGAATTACTTGGAATCGAAGGAGATATTGTTACAAGAATCCCAATATAGGCACTCCTGATGCTTCCTGGATTATGTTGGAGTATTCCCTCGCTGATTCTCTTATGCAGAATGTTCCTCATTATACTGTGCTCTGTCGAATTCGGAAAAAGAGTAACACGAATTGCAGTAGAAAGAGGAAATCAAGCCAATCTAGCTCTCAGCCTAAGCCTAAACGCCAGTCGAAGAAATTGAACTCGAAATTGAGGACACCTCCGATTAAAGAAAAGAAACTGTTCATGTGACAGCACACCCACCTCACGTTCACGTTCCTGTGCCTTCGTGAGAATATCTCTGATCAAGGCTATAAATTGATATGGTTCTCAGTTCTTGAAAAAAATGTTATGCATTCTATTCTCTGTGGTTTCTTGGATGATGGTGTGCTGCTGCATCATCTTCCTTGCTGAAAGAAACCAGTTTTGATGGTGATGACTTCAATTTCAAAGATTGCGCCCCATTGTGTGTTTCCTACAGTTACGTTATAGCTAGATTGGCTAGATGCAATTGTTGTAGTTATTTAAAATTAAAACTTACAATTGTTTAGTTTATGAATTAATAAAAAATAATTTTTTATAAACAAAAAACTGTTTTGTAATAAATCAAAACCTAAACCTAAGACTAGATTTAGGACCCGAAGCTCGTGGATTTCACTTTGTATAAGTCTCGCTTCTCTGAAAGTATTGGTGCCCTAAAGACATTTTTTTTTAATCTTTTTAACTTATCATTATATAAATTACAAGAAAATCTCATATTATTTTGAAGCGTTTTGAGTTTCATAAAAATATATCAAATAAAAATTCTTTAAAATCAATTACACATCCACCTATAAATCTTTTTAGTGGTTAAAATAAAAATATTTTTAAATAAAATTTTAACCAAAAAAATAAGTAGAACCCACTTTTAATTTAATATTAAACATATGTTCATTAATCATGTTTTTTTTTTAAAACAAATTTCTAACTGTTGTTTTATTAGTTTGCACTAGATTGATGGTTCTCATTTTACTGAAGGTCAAACTGATTTTTTTAACATAAAAAAAGATATTTAGGTCATTGTTGTCAAAATCGCGAATTGACTCATAAAATCGTATAATTTTATGAGTCAACATGTATATAACGTGTAAAATCAGATTAAAAACTCGAAAATCAGCAGACTTGGTCAACTCGAACCAAGTTTACGAGTTTGACAAAAGTTACAAAATTTATTGACTCTCCCTTCTGAGTTCATAGTTGACGGTCCCCACTCCCCAACCTTTCCTTTCCCCTTTACCTTTTGCCCAAATCTCACATTCTTAACCTTAATAGGCTAACAACTTCCACTTTCTCTATCAAATTATATGACATATGCATAGATTCAAGAGAAAGGATTGATGATCACAATAAGGAAAGGCTTGAAGACGGGTTATGGGTTGAGGATATTAAAAGAAGTTGGGGTTGGTGAGGGAAAGGTGGTTGTGGAATGTGGGTGCGGTTTAAAGCATGCAAGAATCCGATGGAGAGAGTGCTTTGATGCTCCACTCCAGGACTAGAATTGATTATTGTTGATGATCACCATGACCACTAGCTAATCTTAATCACAAGTTCCCCTTCTCTAATAGCTACCAACATATATTCATAATTGCATAATTGTACTGAAACGTGAAGATGATAACTAGAGCTTGGTGAGCATCCTCATTTTAATGGGTGTCATTAAACTCGGTTTAGCTACATTGGTTCATCTTATTACTTGTTGATCTGGTTCTTTTTAGGTTGAGTTTTAAATTAAATTAGGTAGTGGTTGACTTGGCGTGATACAATTGAAGTACAACTTAGACGACTTTATTAAAATATGGTTTGATTTTTCAATTTTTTTTAAAAAAATCTTGAAAGATGTCGTTCTGCATTGATCCAGATCAACTAGGGCTAGTAGCAGCACTAATACTCATAATATCGATGCTGATACTAGTAGTAGCAGTAATAATCTTTTAGATAATAATGATTTTGATGAATGTTTTAGGAATAATGGGGAAGATAAAGACAATGAGGCCATGTTTAGTTTACATGACATACCAACAATTGTTTGTTTTAGATTTGTTAATTTTTAGTTAATAAAATTCTATGGACATAATTGTATTGTATTTTTAAATTATTTAAACCATGTATGAATTTTTATTTGAATTATGTATTTTAAAGTTTTTGGACATTTGTGTTGTTTATTTCACTTTTATTTTAATTGTATTACATTTGGAATTGTCAATATATTATTAATTAAAATTTTACTTGCAATTTTATGATTCGAGTTTATATTGTATATTTCATATCGTGTCAAAAAAGTATTTTTAACAACCTTGGTTTAACCAAGCGTTGCTAGTGAGTTTTAAAGAATGAAAAAATAAAATAAAAATGACTCCAGTCATAGGCTCTATTGGGTCCGATAAGATGGTTTCATTTAATTATATGATAGAAAAAGCAACGATAATAAATACACATGATTTTAAAAGAAAAAGTGATAACAATGACTAGAAAAAAAAAGAATGCTTATCAAAAGGGGAACAAACTACAAAGCCAAATTCCAAGATAATCCAATGTTTAATGATGAAATTGAAAAACAAATTAAAAAATAACAAAGTAAAGCATCTCAAGTCAACTTGAGCTAGCATGACAAACTCGCAATCCAAGTTTATGACCGGGCCAACCTCATAGAAATAAAAGTGAAAAAATAATGATAAGTGATTCCCAACAATTCAAATATAGAAGGATGAAATAAAAAAAAACCAATCAATTAATAGCTAAAAAAACACATGCAAACTTGGGTAAGACTGCCAAATGTTGTGCGTCGAATCATATGAACATGATAATCTAATAGAATGCAAAAAATAAAATAAATGATGAAGCTTAGTTTTAAAAAGAACTCAATTTTGAAAGACGAAACTGAAGAAAGAGATAAAACAAACCAACCCAAGAAAAATAATTGAGTTAATTGGCAAAATCTATTTTCCAAGTCATGAGATTGCGATAACTTAATTGAAAAGAAAATAAAGGAAATCACAAAGCTCATTTTGCAAAATAAACAACATCGAAGGGTGGAATATACAAAATATAAAAAAGTGATGTCAACCTGTGTTAACTTTTCAAACATGTGACCTGAGTCTCTAAATCAAAAGCACCCCATCTGACAAATCCATAAAGTCTAATTCCCAACAAATCAAATATTGAAGGATGAAATAAAAAATTATATAAAAGAATAAAAAGATAGAAATTAAGAGTATGAAAACCAAACTTGAAAAATGAGAGTACAAATTAAAATTTTGTATTGAAGGCAAAAATTAAAAAAAAATATCAAGTTCTCAAATGGATCCAAAATAGAAAATCAAAATCAAAGGAATGAGGACTAGATTTGAAAAACATAACATATCACAATTATGAATTCAAGTATGAATTTAAAAACAAATTAAACTTTGACAAAAGAACAAAAAACAAAATTTTTTTTAAAAAATAAAGGACTAAATTTTGAACGGCATGCGTGAATTTTAAGGTAAGGAGAGAGAAAAGAGGAAAAGAAAAAAGAAAAGACCGTTGGTGAAACACCATCATATAAACAATGACATGTGCCGTCTCACTTAGATGGAGACACCTTGACGCTTCTAACACCATGGTGAAAGCTAACGTTTAGAGGTCAGGAAACATTAAATACGTTGCTAGAAGACCACAAGCATCTCTCACCTGCACATGCTAGCCAACTGTTTTTTAAGTTATATTTTATATTTCAAAAATATCAAATTGTCCCTTAATTAATTTGATAATAACTAAAAAATTAGGATGAATAAATAAGTTTTGCTTTAATACTAATTTAATTATTTTATTTTGCTTTTAAAATGTGAAAAGACCTACTTATTCTTGATTAAATGATAATAACTAATAAACCTTATAAAAAGACTTTATTATCCTTTATAAGTATTTTCATTGATTTTTTTTTAAAAAATGTAAATTAATCATTATATAGTTACAATGAAAAGTGAATCATCTCACTTAACAATGTTTTTCCCTCTCTATGTATCTTTTATTAATATATCAACTTCACGTTGACTAGTTTTCATTTGAGTGGATGGATTTTGGAAACTTTTTTAAAAAGTTTTAAAATTTTTATTTTTTTTTAAATTAATATTTTTTTATATTTTCAGATTATTTTAATATATTAATATTAAAAATAATTTTTTAAAAATAAAAAATATTATTTTAATATATTTTAAAATAAAAAATATTTTAAAAATCAACTGTTACCACATTTTCAAATACTCTAAAATTGAGTTAGCGACGGTCTTCAAATATATTTGCTTTGGATGTTTCCGTTAATTTCTGTTCTTGCATTGTTGAGTTGGAACTCTTTAAGTATGTTTTTCATTACATATTCGGTGGTTTTTTCTTTCTCGTCCACATTTAAACTACATAAATTGGACTTCAAAGTTTTTTGTTTTTTTTAAGAGAAAAAAAGCATTAATTTGATCTACCAATTTTGGGTATTTCTTTTTCGATGAATGAATTTATGTTTAGAATGGAGGGAGTTGAGATGTTCCTTGCGTTATCTTCGTTGCTGCAGTTTTGTAAAGGGTTTTAAAAGCATAGCAGGTCCATTATTAATTGAGAGCAGGTACTGATGCATTGTTGCAGACTCATCATGTATAGGTACTAGCTTTTGCAGGGTGGCCCTGCCGTGTATTATTTTACTTTGCATCAGGATGCTAATCTTTTAAATTAATACAGAGCTAGATTCTTCATGACCAGATAAACGGGTATCAGTTAGGAGATCAAAGCTCTGCCATGACCCTGGCAATACATTTGGTTTAAGCTGGCAGGAAGAACAAAGCGGTCCTGTTCTAGTGAAAAAGGAAATGCTTCCCTGCCTTTCTGTTAGCTGTTCCCCTGTTGCCTGAGGAAATCATTATCTTTGATGATAATCTCCTTGATTAAAATGGATCTTATTTAAGTATTTTACAAATAATGCAAAAGATTTTCATTATCCCTGCAAATCGCAAGTGCTATTTCTGCAATTGCTTATTGAAAAGTATCATGGAGGGATTATAAATGCAGGGCACATTTGGTTTCCTGGAAATAATTCGTTTTTGGGCAGCCTTGATCGGTTATGACTCAGTAGTGTCTGTTAATGATTTCCTGCAGGCTTAACCATCAGAGAGACTTGCCTGATTGATCTAAGGCTGCTTGTTGAGTAATTTATCTGGTAAAAATATTGAGCTTGTGGCACTGACATCACCTGATTGTTTGAACGGTGACTGAAATGCATTGACGTAATTGAAACATTTAGCAATATTTGATGTGTGATTAGAAGCACTCAAGGAGAACTGAACGAGTAATATAATGTTCCTCGAACAACTTGAATATTGTTTAGGATTTGCTTTCGGTTGATGGTTCTGCTACTATAGGGCAATGCAAATATATGAACTTCAGCGTGTTCATGCACTTCCCCGGGCCAGCAGGGTTTGTAACCAAGAATTTGAACGTATTACCAGCTGTTCTTTCTGGTTTATTTCTCCCTTAGATTGACTAAGACTCCAACTCAATTTTTGATGCCCTGTCTCAGTGGCTGCAACATTTTAGTCTTGGAACTGGATGATCAAAGCAGACTGTTGCATCTATGTGCACTGCAATGGTAAAAGATGGAAACTTGAGGTAGCTTGCCTGCAACAAGGCAGACAGTTGCATCTACACTGTGTTTTGTCAGCTCCTAAGATTGACCAAACTCCAAACTTAGTTTTTTGTTGAAAAGAAGGGACATTGTAAGATCTTTGATGTGTACTCCTATAGGTTTATCCTGAATACTGATGCCGCACTCTTGAACAGTCAGCTTGTGATTGCTGCTAAATTGTGAAGGAGAGAGCACAAAAACAGAATAGATACAGTGTAGTTGTAAGAGTTATCATCAATTTACAGTGTAGAACAGGCTAATTTGCTCTTTCTAGGTCTTAAGCTAATTTTCTTTCTGTTGCAAATCACAGCCTCAGTTTTGCTTCTTCAGTGAAACAACAAACTATTTTCTAGTACATTAGTCATATTGTGTCTTCTTCTTCTCTCTCTCTCTCTCTCTCTCTCTTTTATTAATACAGTGCTGAATATCTGACTAGCTTGACTACTATTTCCACAGCACCAGAATAATTCCATTAACAAAAAATTATCACTCTGCATGTCAAAAATAAAATAACAAGGCCACTTGTGTACTGTCATTTACCTTGGAATTTAGTGTTGCCTTTTCCCCTTCACCACATATGAGTATCTCTGCTGAATGATTATATTTTGCAGTTATGTATAGGTGAATAATTGTGAATCTAAACGAAAGATCAGATTTCAAGTGCATGGATTAAGGTTGATCGCCCGGTAACACCTTGAAATATCTCAATGAGATGTACAGTGCATTTAGATTATGAGTAAGGGAACATCAAGAAAAGTAAAATCACAGAGAAGGAGCTCTCTCAGCAGAACCAGCAATGACAGTGAGCAAGTTGTTGCCAAAAGGATCGCTGAGATGTTTTGCGAGGTTCTCCACGGGACCTTCTCCAGTAACATAAGCTTGGAAGTAGAAACCCAGCATGGCAAACATTGCAAGTCTACCATTCTTAATCTCCTTCACCTTCAGGAGTGCAGCTTGATCAGGATCCTTTGCCAAGCCCAGTGGGTCAAAAGGACCACCCGGGTGAAGCTTGTCATCAAAACCCTACCAATAATACAAGATAACAGTGTCATTGCCACCATTTAGAAAATAAGGTAACCCTACCAGTAATTAATATTCAATCGTAAATCTCTACCAGCATATTTGAGAGCCTTAGGCCATGCACCATACAGTTCAAATAGATTTTAAACATGCAGATTTCAAAATCTTCTCAAATTACACATAATTGGTTGTTAATGACCTTGTTTAGCAAATAGAAGGGGAAATTGGGACACGTTAACCTTGTAGCTAAGAATTGTGCAACTAATTATCCTATAAATGATTCATAGTTCCTAGTATTGTAGAAGTGCAGGAGCATGAAATGAGCTATTCTTAGATTGGGATGGTAAACAAAATAGTGTCCAAGCACAGTACCAAGCCATTAGTGATTCTGAAATATTCAGCACCGCCAACAAGGATAACCTCAGCAACGACAGCAAGGACGAGGTTGATGGGGATGTTCTTGCCAAAGTAGCTCAATGTGTTGCCATCAAGAAGTAGAGCTCCTGTCTGCAGCAAGTAAACAGAAATCATTTATACTCTTGTCTAGTATCATGATAATTTTCTATCAAGATTAATTCCGAGACAAGAAAAATCAACAACTGTCATTGAAAAAACCAATAAAGAGTTGCATACCTTGAACCAGACAGCTTCTGGCCCACAGTTGGCTCCAAATTTGTTGAAAGCTTCAGGGATGATGAAGCCAGCTGCTCCAAGCATGGCCCACCTGGCGTGAATCAACTCGAATGCCTGATATCTGTAATAAAAAGTATAATCTCCATCAGAAAAATCGACATGTTTAAGAAAGAAAAGCTAGAGTCACATTGAACATACTTTTCGAAGTCTTCTGGCTTCTTGCTGAGACCAAAAGGATCGTAACCATAGCTGCAAGTCACATGTAACCACATCATTAATATTTATAGCTATCAGTCAACATATATAATCATGACAGTAAATTTAGAAACCATAGCTGTAGTTTAATGGAATAATAACCAAGATCCAGTTAAGATAAAGAGCAAGAAAAGTGATCTTACTCTCCAGGGACTTCTCCAGTCAAGTATTCTGGGATCTCAGATCGGTCCAAGAGCCCATCCGGCAAGAAGATTCTTCTGTCAGGACCTGAAACCACCAAAGGAATAGCATTTTTTTAAGCATATAGAACTCAACTTCACCAAGTTGAAGAAGAGAGGATGGACGGAAACATGGATCACTTACCATACCACTTGGCGAGCTCCACATCAGCTGGTGAAACAGCAGAAGGCTTTGGTTTAGGAGCGGGCTTCTTCTTGGAAAAGAGAGCAACAGTCTTGAACGTGGCAGGAGTTGATGCAGCCGGAGAAGCAGACCTGGTGGCTCCACTGAAGTTGAGAGCGTTTCCTAGCATTTCAGACACTCCAAGGGAGGCAGCTGCTCTGGATGCTGCCAGGGAAGCCATATCTCTTTGTTGCAAAGCTTTCTGTCTTTCGTGCTGCTCAGGCGCTTCTGTTGTGGATTGGATAAGGTAACAATGGGATGTAGAAAAACTGAATGAGGAGATACTTTATGCTTGAGCTGGTGGATGTCGACATGCCACATTGGATACACATCATGGTTTGTGATTGGCTGGTGTAGCAGATGTGTAATCTGACACAGAGGTTTGATAGGGTGGTTTTGTTGACGTGGAAGATCACGGGGCTGACGTGGAATGCTCTTGAAGTTCATGGATAATATTGGTGGCCTATCCAAATTCTCATCCATAAGTTTTTGTTGTTTTACACAAAAGCTTTGGCAATAACAATGCCCTCATAATCATGCAGTGGCCATCAATAGAAGGTGAGAGTGCTAGGCCACTATTTGTTATTATATATATTTTCAATTGGGTTTAACGGAATTTTAAAAATATATTTATCTTGAAAATATATATATAATTAATATTTTTATAATAATTTTAAAGTGCTATGTAAAAAATTTAAAAAATTATTTTAATAAATTTTTAAATAAAAAAAAAAACTATCACATCTAACTAAGAAAGGGTTTTTACTTCCGTAACTTCAACGGTGACTTGTAACCAGGCATAGTTTGTCACAACAGTTGACTATGTCATGCACACTTGCCCGATGTACCCATAGTTCGCCCATTGATTGCTATTTATAAAATTAATCCATATAGATTAAAATTGATTGATTAGTTGATATGGTGGATTAATCTAATATCATTACTTTTTGTATTAAAAAACAAAAACAAAACCTTGAGAGATATAGCTCACTGGTCAGGCTCTAGATTTGTTCCCTAAAGGTCACCAGTTCAAGTCTCACAAATCTTAGGGTCACTGCTGGTTTACATGGTTGTTAACTTCAGAGCTCGTAGGATTAGTCGAAGTACACGCAAGTTGACCCGAACACTTATGTTAATAAAAAAAATAATATCATTGTATAATTCAATGACCTAAGTGATCTATAGCTTTTTTTAAAAAAAAAATGGGTTTTGAAGACTATAATATGTAAGAACTATATCTATAAAAATAAAAATTAGTCTGATTATCTCATTCTGTTATCATTTTTATACTTACCCTTTGTGTTTTTTAAATTACAGTTAATTTATATTACAAATTTTATTGTGCGTATAAACAATTTATTAGGATCAACCATATAGTTTAGTCTATTTTACAATAGGATGTGAACTATTATACGCACAACAAAGTTTAGGATATAAATTATAATTTTTTTAAAAATAAAAAAATAAAAATAAAATTAATTAAATTATAGTATATAAGGATTAGTTCTGGTGATGATTAATAACGTGCATGATGGATGTAAAGATGAACAGTACTCAACTTGTTTTGCAAGTCCATTTTGTGCTCCAAAAAGGATAAAAAAACTTGTAATAATCAATATAAATTGGTAGCCTATAATTATATCTTGAATCCACATCTTGCTATAATAATTTTTCGTTTCCTGTTCTCACACATCGAATTCACTTAAGAAGGTGAGCAAGTCAACTAATTTAACTAGAACTTTGCTTGATTTGCCAAGCCTGTATTGAGAATATTCAACCCAACAATATATATATATATATATGAAAAACACCAAAGTTACTATTTAGTGATAATTTAACTACTATTTGCTATTGATTGAGTAATGGAATGGATTTCCACACTTCAAACAATTAAGCAAATCGTCAAGGAAAAAAGGAAAGAATTCTTAACAAGGTACGTAAAGCCATACAAATCTTTCCATGCAAAATAATAATAATAATAATAATAATTTATTCCATAATGACAGTGAACTTGAACTAGTTAGTTAACCTTGCTGCAAACTTTCCTGATTTCACCAGCTTTACCGGTTAGAACTCCAACCCTGCCCATATTTATCATGGAAACACCAAAGTCTTTGAAGAAAGTGGATCTATGGGTCGCAGCAGATTGAAGTTTAACATAAGCTTTTGTCTCACTGTTGTCAAGGAGAGCTGCATCAGACTGGAAAAGTCCCCTTCTTTTAGCTACGAGCGTATAATAGCTGTTGTCGAATGTCCTGACACTTCCAGGATCCATCTCTACTAGCGTAGTTTGATCTCCTACCTTGCATCTACTCTTCAGTTTTTCTATGTATTCTGAGTCCAATGTGGGATCGGTGCTATCCTTTCCGGTGGAGTTGTAAAGCCGAGAGCTGAATGAAGAGCAATGAGAAGTGCCAATGGTGTGCCCACCTTTGTGACAGAATTACAGAATAATTAGAATTTACTTCCGTACAATCTCTTCTTACAAGACTCTCTATAAAGAACCTGAAGTGAAATGCTCAAGTACCTGAAAGCACTACGAGGTCCTTCACGCTTAGACCCTTCGAACGAAACATTGATATCAATTGAGAAATGTTTGCGAAAAATGGTGGCAGGTTTGTCAAGGGCTCTAAAAAATTGGACACCCTTCCATCCCTTCTTCCAGTTTCAACCTCCCAGAAAGGTCCCATAGTCTGATAGATAGGATAAATTATTATCAATTAAAACCATTCTGTTCCTTAAGATTTTTCTTACAAAAGAAATTATCTTGAAAGAAATTTCTTACCGCAACTGTGACATCCCTAGCCACAATGGCCATGATGTCCGCACAGGAAACTACTCCAGGACACTCCTTTTCTAATGCAGTCTTGACTCTGTCAATAATTTGATATCCTCTAAGACTTAAGTTCGGAGGTGAATCCTTTTCAGCTTGGCCAGTGCTAGAGTTCAAAAGCACCGAGCCATCACAACCCTGTAGAAGATATATAATTAGCTAGTCATCATAATTAAGCATTGTTCATGAGTTCGAGCAAGAAAAAAAGAGAGCTTCAAACTGTTTCAGGATTTTCAAATGATCAGAGATAGATTAAAGGCTCACATACCCTAACAAAGCAGTCATGAAAGTGCATCCTCAACAAAGGACCACTAAGGCTAGGAGCTACTTTCATCACTTGATGCATAACCTCTTCCACAATAGCCTCAGCTTTTGGACATGTATCCTTGTAAAACCCTACCCTCAACTGCGCATTTGCCGAGTTAAAGACCAATACCAAGAAAACGACCTGATGAAAGATTAGACATGGGGAAAGCTTTGAGCTAGCCATGTCAAGGTGACAACGCAATGTTTTGAACCTTTGTTTCTTGGTGAGAACTCAATGAAACATGCCACCTCTTTTATACTAGCCTCGACATATATACTGTTTATATCGTGGGAAAAGCTCTCTTTACAAGATGTTCGATCTGCTATTCCCTTAAGAAAGTCAATTAATAATATGATTTGTTTTTGTTATTTAAATCATGTGGTGGCGCATAATCACATCCTAATTTTCTGTTGACTTAATTATTATAAGATCATGATGGCTCCATTTTCGTATTATAAAGATGAAGCTGCTGGAAATGATCTGTGACAGCACAGTAGATAAGGAAGGCTTCATGTGATTGCTCCCATTGGATCCATATTATAAAACAAAGTAACTAAGCTATACACAATCAAATTCGAGCAATTCATGGGGATGAATGAACAGTTGGCCGTAATTCAGGCGGCAAAGATGTTCATTCTACCACTCAATTATCAGCTAACTGGATTGAAACTTGAATCTGCATGCTTGATAAAAATGAACATATAATTGAATTTAAAAAATCTCTCAATAATTCTCGCCACCATGGCTGCTTCTCTCAATGCCACTTGGACTAATTAAGATTCTAGCAACAAAGTCAGACATGGTACGTCGTCATCGTGCTCACGAACTGCTGAATATATAAATATTGAAGTTGAGACGTTTTCTATCCTAGAGATAGCAAATCAAGGTTGGAAGTTATTCTATCTTCACCCAATAATAAGCTTAAATTCCAAGCTTGTCTTTACGATAGAAATAAATAGCATTTGGTGAAATCCTTCCTTATTTTTTTTTTCTTATCTGAAATCAACTCTTTTATCATGATGCGAAAGTACTTCAGCAAATATTCTACTTCTGATCATATATACAAATCAACTTGTCTAGATCATGATGGTCTTGGCTTGCAATAATATTGATCCACAAAAGTTTTTGAAGGAAATTATATCCATCTAATATTATTATTAAAAAATAATATAAAATTATTTTTAAATTGTTAATATAATTTAGAATTGAAATTAGTATGGATATATTTGTTTTTGCTTCTACTTTTATATGTGTTGTGAGTACAATTCTCTACAGCAAAAAAATACAAGAGCAAAAATATCAAATTTATATTTTTACAGTTGTATTTTTTGTTTTTAGTGGTGAACCTCACTACTAAAAATATCAGATACGAAGCAAAAACAAACATGTATTAAATAAAGTAAAGTATAGAAACTTCTTTCTTATAATAAGTGAGACCAAGTCTACACTATGAGAAAGTCATTTTTTGGAAGCCACCATACGGATAATCGCTATTAATAGCTTGCTAGCTTGGTGGTGGGTTCTATGGAAGTTAAGTACATTTTTTTATATTGTTTTTTGCAAATGAGTGGACATGCATTTAAACTAATCCAACTTGAAGATCATATTCTTTCAGACTCGTACTTACGTTTGCAGATGCATGTATTGAAATTAAATATTCATTTATATGATTTTAATTAAAACATAATCCATATTGCTTAGAGTTTTAGATTCTCTGAGTTGCATGAAGCATGTTCCATCCATCTACTCCATTGCATGCATTTAATTAAGAACGTCTTGCATTTACGCTATCTTTTAATATAAATATATCCACCGAAAGTATATATTTATATTTTTTCTAGTTCGTATGTTTTTTAAAAGTCTTTTTTTGTTTTAAAATGTGTTAAAAGAATTGAAGAATCCGATGACTTGAAGTCACTATAGAAATCACCAATTAAAAAGGGTATTGACTAAGGTTAACTAGGAAGCAAAATTTGCATCCTTCCAGATCAGAACAGGCATGATTATCAGAGAGAATAGCTCAGCAAACTCCTAGCTCTTATCAGCAGAAATCCTGGCATCAAACACTCTCAAGGCAACCTAAGATATAACTGCTGCTACTTCAATAGCAATGCTAAAAAAATCTAGGAAAAGCTACCATTGATTATAATTTCCAAGGAAAAATCATTGCATCCTTTTGGCTTAATGCACAATGGCGCAAGAAAAATTTCTTGCCGAGCACAATTATTGGTACAACCGAACCAAACAACTATTGAATCTAAAATCTATGCATATAAAACAAATATGGCATAATTTCATCTATACAAGCATTTGTGAACACTCTTGTTAGAGCACTTGGATCCAAACTAATGCTATTTTACACCATGAAACAAGAGCTCTAACAGACTTCACTCATCTTCTCCACTTCTCAATTTCTCTTGAAGTTGCTTTGACTAGCTTCTTGGTGTTGATGACCAGCTCGTCAATAAGGGAACCAACCTCATCACTGATAATTAACAACACGAAGAAAAATTAATTGAAGAAAAAATTAAACTAAAAAAATCCCAATACTGTTATTTGCAAAGCACAACATATGCATATAAGACACCAGTTACTGGCACAACTTTTGCTTATTAATACTCTTTCAAATCTTTTGCTTATTAATAAACATGTTAACAAGCTGCAACACCAAATCCAGCCTCGTTAGTTAATGAGAACAAATCTCTAACAAACAGTAAAAAAGTCTGGCATGACCCAGAAGCTGAGTGAGAAGAATGCGATGTGATCATGCAAATTATAATAAAGAAACACCAAAAACACATACATGTATATAGAAGCATGTGTGTACTTCACATGCCTTTGTGGAGTAATGGGGAGAGGTGACAATGGTCTAATAGAAAATATAAAAAAATTATGAATTCACAACCAATTTGTGTCTCGTCATATGTTTTCATTATATCTAGTGTTTAAAATTATTTGCATCAAACAAACAAATGAATTTGAAAGAAACTGTATTGAGAAGCAATTTATAAAATTCATGCATTTTGTGAACCGAATAATTCTAACCATTGAAAAGTGAGAACAAAAGACACACTGAATCACAGCATCAAACAAAATCCTTACCGTTGTCCAAAATATAAAAAGAATCACATTTTCACAAATTATTGTTACTATTACAAACAAGGTTGTAACAATCCAGCCCAACCTGCCATATATTGTCCGCTTTGAGCCTTACCGCCCTCACGGTTTTGTTCCTGGTGACGCGAGCCAACTTCTGAGCTTGACGCCTCAAAACACGTATGACAAGTTGGCAACCAGCACTCTTAATAAGGCCAGCTACCACTCCCTCACCCACCGATCTGGGATATTACAATCCACCCCCTTTAAGGAGCCCGATGACCCCGTCGGCACAACCGGACAGCTAGAGAGGTCAGCTCTGATACCAAATGTAACAGCCCGGCCCAACTCACGGTTTTGTTCTTGGTGACGCGAGCTCACTTCTGAGCCTGATACCCCAAGACATGTATGACAAGTTGGCAACTAGCACTCTTAATAAGACTAGCTACCACTCCCTCGCCCGCCGATATAGGATATTACAAAGGTTGTCCAAAATATAAAAAGAATCACATTTTCACAAATTATTGTTACTATCACAAACAAGGTTGATACGTGTCTACCAAAGAGCTGAACAATATTTTGTTCCAAACTTTGTATAATGAAATTTCATTTTCATCCTATCTTCTCCTATACATCACCAACTAGCAAATCCCATTCACACACTGCATCACCAGCATGGCCGGCCCCAGAAAGAGTCATTTAGAATGCATTATCATCTTACTATTTTCAGGTAATCCAAACCAAACCAAATTTAATTTAATTTCTATGCAGCCACTGATCTCCCATTCTTGATGACTAATTTCAGTAAATGCAAACTTAATTGGTTGTCTGAACAAGGCAGGCTCCCCTGCTAGAGTAGAAAAGGCTCCCAGAAAAACTAATGCAAAAGAAATTGGCAAGTTCTCAAAGTGCTTTCCATTTATACCGCTGCAGCAGGTTAGTGAATATTCTGCTTAACACATCAAGATAAAACACGATCCATCTAAGCAAGTTCAGTGCAGTTGAATAAGCTAAACAGAGAGAAACATGATTATATACTTACTGAGTTGGAAGATTTACAGGACCACGAAAATGCTTGCCAACATTAGAGTATCTCCGTTTCTCATCATGAGCTACACCCCTCCCCACACCATAGCCAAATCCGTAACCAATCCCACATCCAGCACCCAATCCAATGCCAAACTGTAAACCAGGAATACCAGGACCAAACCCAACACCTGAAGAATTGGCCATTTAAAATCTCAGTAAAACAAAATATAATGATGATAATGATCATCATTATCACATATAAGATAAAAAACAACACAAGCTGCAGCCACCAAATAGAAATATTAAATGCAGTCAAATACCCCAACTCAAGAAAAAAAAGGCCAATTGAGAATATCGAAGTTTCAGTCTTTCTCTAGAACCCAATTCGGGCAATTAAAAAGTGGGATTTTTCTTTTTTCTATGAAGAGATTTGAGAGCACATGAATATTTAAAATAAAATTAACAAACTGATAAACCCAGGAAGAACAAGAAGAAGAAGAAGTGATGGATTACCTCCAACGAGGCCGACACCAAAACCAACACCACAGCCAGCACCAAAGCCGAAAGCAGGACCCACCCTCCCAAGCTCCTTAAACCTAACCTCTGGAAGCTTCCATAGCAAACCCTTTTCCTCTTCATCACTCCTGTTGTTGCCGTTATAGGGGTTCATCTCTCTCTCTCTCTCTGCTTTGATGTTTCTGTTTTCGGCGTTGTAGCTTTTTAGAAGTTCACCGAGAGCGTTGGATTTGTCTCTGGATAATTACCCTTCAATTCTTACAGAGCTGGGATGGAGTATGTTGTTAATGTGATCTGTCTTGGCCAACATACCAACACAACCTTGTAGTTTACAGAATTCTCACTTTCAATCCCTAACTATTAAAACCTTACAATAGTACCCTTTTATGCAACGTTTTGTAGGTTCCAATGCGATCTAGTTATAACCTCCATTCCATACCTTTTTCTTTCTTTTCCTGCTGATGCTGATGTTTCTATCTATCAAACTCCTAATATCTGGACATTGAATGCATACAATCACATTTTTCTATGAAAGTGTGAATGAAAAATTGAAAGCTTTTATTCTTTAACGTCAGTGTAGTATGAATTTTCTTTTTTGTCTAGATATAAGATATTTTTATATCAATTTTCGTATATCAATACTAATTCTTTTATCAAATTTTACAGCCATTGATATTGTGATGAGAATTATTTTTTAAAATATTTTTTATTTATAAATATATTAAAATAATTTTTTTTATTTTTAAAAAATAATTTTTGATATTAATATATTAAAACGATATGAAAATATCAAAAAACTTTATTTGAAACAAAGAAAAAATAAATAAAAATTTTAATTTTTTTCAAAAATACTTTTGAAATTTATAGGATATTTAAAAGAAACTATTGGTTATTGTTTCTACCTTCATCCTTCGTATTGATAAAAAATTATTTGTCTCAAAACATGCTATCTTCATAGAAAAAAAAATTTATTCTTGAAAATTTTCTTTTTTGTCTTGACATAAGATATTTTTATATCAATTTTTTATATCAATACTATTTTTTTATCCAGTTTTATACCCATTTAATATTGTGGTAGCGGTTATTTTTCAAAGTGTTTTTCTCTTGAAAATATATTAAAATATTATTTTATTTAAAAAAATTAATTTTTAATATCAGCACATTAAAACGATTTGAAAACACTAAAAAATTTATTTGAACCAAAGAAAAAAATAAAATAAATTTTTTTTTCAAAAATACTTAAAAGAATTTGTTTGTCTCAAAACTATTGGTTATTGTTTCTACCATTGTATTGATAAAAAGTTGTTTGTCTCAAATATGCTATCTTTCCAGAGAAAGAATTTGTTCTTGAAAGGATTAGTGAGAGAAAAAAAAACTTGAAGATGTTTAGAAATCACAAACTAACATTAAAATGGAATTCGAGTCCAAGGTTACAACTATGGATATTTAACTAGAAGTACAAGAACTTCATAGATTTGGTATGACATATCATATACCAATTAGATATGAAATTCTTATGGAAACTAAAAATGACAAGTTTCTCATACATGATGAGCCTACCAACGACATGGAAGTAATATCTAATATTAATTTTGAGAAATGACTTGAGATCATAAAATCTGAGATGGATTCCATATACATTAGCTAGATATTGATCTTGGTTGATCCATATGAAGGGATAAAACTCATTGGATGTAAATGAACCTTTAAGAGAAAAAATGACATAGATGACAATGTACACAAATACAAAGCTAGATTGATTGTCAAATGTTACAAATAAAAATAAGCGATTGACTTTAATGAAACCTTCTTGATAGTAGCTATGTTAAAATCCATAAGAATCTTATTTATTGTAACTGCAACCCATGATTATGAGATTTGAAAAATAGATGCAAAACTATATTTTTAAATAACAATCTTTGTAAATATGTGTATAAGAAGATACAACTTGAAGGTTTTCAATATAAGAAATTTACTAACAAAGTATGCAAGTTACAAAAACTCATTTATTGATTTAAAAAAACTTCAAGAACTTGGAAAATTCATTTTAATAAGATAATCAAACACTTCGATTTTATATAAAAATACAGATGAGTTTTGTGTTTATAAAAAGGTTAGTAGGAGTGGAGTTGTTTTTCTAATATTATATGTATACCAGTAAAGATCTTATTGTTTAAGAATTTCACCATGAAGGATATGAGAGAAAACAACTTATATATTGGGAACAAAAATCTATAGAGATAGATCTTGAAGTTTACTTGGATTATTACAATCCACATACATAGACAAGGTGCTAAAATAGTTTAGTGTAGAAGAATCCAAGAGATGATAGTTATCTATTTTACAAGGAATACATCAGTGTTAAGACATAAATTAAAAAGAGACATAATAAAAAGGATACTTTATACTTTAGCTATAGGATCCATAATATATATGATGCTATGTACAAGACAAAATGTATCTTATGCTTTAAATATAACAAGTAGATACCAATCTAATATAAGTAAAGGTCATTAAAAAATAGTTTGAAAACCCTTAAGTGCTTCAAAAGAACTAAGAATGTCTTTCTAGTCGATGAAGAAGATAAACAATTAGTTCATGGTTATTCAGATTCTACCTTTAAATCTAACATTGATGATAGCAAATCTTAGTCAAAATATGTTTTTACTTTAAATGGTAGTGCTATGAGTTGGAAAAGTTCCAAACAAGAGACTAACAAATTCCACAACTAAAGTTAAATACATATCTACATTTAAGATAACAAAATGAGTTATTTACACAAGTAAAGGAATTAAGATCTCATCAACGATCCAAACATGTACTTAAGAAATTTCACTTGATTAAAGAAATAATAAAAAGAAAAAAAATGCAAGGATAGGTTGTGTACCCACTGAAGAGAATCTCATAGATCCTCTCACTAAGACATTATCTCAGTAGAAACATGATCAATATATGGGGATTCCATATAGATAGATCATTAATGTCTATAAAAAGATTCACGTGATAGTTGTATAAATGATTCTTAGACTTGAGATCACTAAACAATTTTATATATGAAATATTATGCTTTAATCCTAACAATACATTGTCCTAATCTGGGTAACAAATAAGCAAATATTATATATAACATGAACTATATAAAGGTGATTGGGTGATCAAGAGATGATTAATCACCCTAGGTGAATTAGAAAAAACAAATTACACATGTTCTAGATAATATTGATTGTAAAATCTGTGTATAACATAGATTGAGATTTGAAATGAGTTTCATATCGCATTAAAAAAATTAAAGACTATGAGGGTTAATGATAAACATTATTTGATGGAGAATATACACTTCATGTTATAGTGTCTAAATCGAAACATTATTAATGAAGAAATAATAATTATACTAAGAAATTAATCATTAAAGGTTAAGTCAAACAACATATAACTTTCTTAATATTTGAGGGATCATGTCAAGTTACTAAATATTGTATTTCATATTTAATTATTAATCAATTAATTTATTGATTTGATAATAAATTAAATTATTCTATTTATTTTATTTAGAATTGTGATTTATATTTGGATCAACTTATTAATAACCTAATTGGTCACACATATTAAGATTCATTGGTTAAAAATTAAACCGAAATGATTAATCACGTGTAACTTGATTGTAAATAAGTTTTAAAGGTTAATGACTAAAATATAATTAATACAATATATTACAATTCTAGACCTAGAAAAATCAAATAGCTATTTGATTGAGTAAATTTCTAAAACTGTCATTAAATAATATATGTTATGCTACTTAATAGACAAATAGTTATTTATAGGTTTATTAGTTTTTTTCCTATAAAAAGAATATTTATAGGAAAAAACAATACTGTTCTTATTCTGCCCCAGGAGAGAATAGCCCAAGCTAGCATGACTAACCAAATTAGAGTTTTATCATTCTTCATTTAGTGAATTTAAGGCAGCCAATTTGGTGTCTGATAAAACATCTTGTTTCATTCTGTGCTGAACAACTGTTATCGCCTAGAACTCGGAGAGTATCAATGGGATATTATTAGATCCATCACCTGCAGCATACTGACTGTAAGTGCTGATGCTGCAATGTTTCTGATGACCTACTGAAGGTTAGCTCTGTCCAACGTTCCCAGTCGTTGGCAACTGAACAAGAGGTTTCACAAATCTGGAGAAAATAAGGCCACAATAAATTAATTTGATAATCTGGGAAGTTCTGTTCAAAGTTCCTTTTGCCGATGAATCTTGAGCAAAAACATGGAGCAACAGAAACATCCTTTTGTGGCTGCCTAGGCAAGACCCGTCATTTTGGGTGGACTCCAAAGAATAGGATGCAAAGCCAGGATACGCCACCGAAGAGAAGGATTCTTGAAGGCTCTTTCGCCAAAGCTGAAGCCGATATTATTTTTCTATCTTCTGCAAATCTGGATTTGTGCAAAAAAAAAAAGGTAGATAAAGTTTCCAAATAGACTAGATATGAGAGTGTGTTCGGGAATGCAGTGTAAATTGTATTCTTAAAAATTTATTTTTGTTTAAAATAACTTTTTTTATGTTTTCAGATCGTTTTGATGTGTTGATATAAAAAATAATTTTTTAAAAATAAAAAAACTTCATTTTGATACATTTCTAAACGAAAACACTTTAAACTGCCAACACTACTATAATCTCAAACAAGCTTTAAATACTTGGTTGCTAGACATCGCAGTGGGTAGAGATAGTATATATTAGATTAGATAATTTCTTGAGCTACTTACTTGTTAGATCAAATTTCTATTGAAGATAAAAGAATTATTCTGATGTTAATAACAAGTTTTTTAATAAAAAAAATTATAATTTGACTAAAATAAATTAAGATGCTATCTTTTTTAAATATTAAGATGATAATATATAAATTAACCTAAATTTACTCGAACCAACTTATATTAATCTATTAAATTTCTAATTCAAGTCATGAGATTCTAATAACTATATAAAAAAAATAAATAATTTTTTTATTATTATATTTTATTCCCGATCAAGACAATATACTTTTTTTAAAAAAAAATACAAACTATACATATTCTCTCAATTGTATCGTCCTATTATGCCAAATTGCACCTTTTATGCTTAGTGAGTGCTGAATATATTTATCCCAAGGTTTTTTTAAAAATAAATAAATTAGACGGCTTACAGTTTTAGCCTTTTTGAAATGTTAACCTCATAAATTAATGGCTGCTAGTGGTTAAAATATGAATACTTTGTATTATCTTTATTTATAATCTTAAATAAGATAAAGATCAAAACAAGAGAACGGATTCCTAAAGTCAACCTTGCTTGTTTAGATTTGAGGTTTTGATGCGCACCTTGTTCAAGAGATTCATAATCATATCGAAGACTAAAGAAAATTAAATTAAGATTTATTATTAAGCTTGATATAATAATAACCTATATCAAGAAACCAAAATAATAAACATTAAATCCCTACCCAACAATTATGAAGTGATGTGAACAAGTAGTATGGAAGACACTATAAAACTTGATAAATTCTTTAACAAGTTAAAGTAGTTCAATGAAAAATTAAAATAAGAGAGTCCTCTCATAGTGTACACAAGAAATGCCAAACAATGTATTATCTACCTTAAAAAAAAAAAAAACTTTGCATGAGTTTTTATACTTTGGAGAAACTAAACCCTAGTTAACCTAATGGGCAAACATCAACCCAAATTAAAATAAATCCCAAAGTATCTCAAATAAGACTCAAGACATGAAAAATAATAAAAATAATAATTCTGAAAAATAATACTAATTTTTTGCACACTATGAATACAAAAAGACAATTGTTAAATGAAATCTTTGCTTAAAAAGGATCCTTGGCCTAATAGGATGTGGTGCCGTCCTTTAGTATCCAAAACAAATAAGGAAATAATTCTTCCTCAACCTCTTATGTTTCCACATATAATAAAAAATCATCCTATAGTTTGATATCCATAAAACTCATGGAAACACGTAACCCCATAGTTGTCGAAAGCTCCCCCTATATCTAATCTGCGATGCCAAAATTAATTAAGCCTAGAAAGTAGATAGTTAGACCCTTCTTGTACATAGATTAAGTTGACTAAGTTCTGATCATCACTTGTTGAAGTTGTAGCTTCCTTGAAATTCATCTTGGCCCAAATACTCTAAATAAACCCATTAAATATATCTTTGAACTTCTTTGCCCTTGATCTTGTTATTGGCCCAACTGGAATATCTAATGAATCATTTTGTGTAATTTGTATCGCATCATCCCCTCTCCCCTCAAAAAGATTTGATCTCGAATTATCACCTATATCAAACAAAGAGAGATAAAAAAAACATCAAAATTAGTACTAACATCATACTTATTTGATAGATCTACTTTGTAGACATTGTCATTAATTCTTGTAAGGATTGGGAATTGACCATCTCCTCCTAGCATCAACTTAGATCTCTTACATTCATGAAACCTTACTTTACATATATGTACCCAGACCCAATCACTTAATTTAAATATAGCCTTTTTTCAACCAATTTTTGACCCTTATTAGCTTTAAATGCATATTGCTTTTTTTTTTCCTTGTATTTTCTATCATACACTCTTTTGCACTATTTATACTTTTTCATTGTCATCAAGATTAACCCTTCCATCAATAAGTAAATGAATCAAACCCAAATAAGCTAAAGGATTAAAGCCATAAATAATTTCAATAGGAGAATAATCAGTAGTAGAATTCACACTCTTATTATATGCAAATTCAACAAACTATAGGCAATCTTCTCAATTCTTCAAATTCTTTTAAATGATAGTTCTTAATTAACAATGTAGTTAAATTCCTATTAACTATTTCAGTTTGACTATTTGTGTATGGGTGACATGTAGTAGAAAATAAAAAATTTATTTGTAATTTACTCCACAAAACCTTCTAAAAATAGCTGAGAAATTTAACTTTACAATTCGAATCAATGCTTCTACTATCCCAATGAAGCCTAACTATCTCCTTAAATAACAAGATATAAAATGTGTTATTTTAAAAAACCTATTTATAACCATAAAAATAGAATCCATATCCTTTTTTGACCTAAACAAACCTAAATCAAAATTCATAGATATATCAATCCAACGTTCCTTAGGTACTGGTAAAAGAGTATACAAACCATGATGTAGGACCTTAGACTTAGCTTGTCTACATGTTATGGATCTATCAAAAATTATTTTCACATCCCTATTCTTCTTAGTCTAATAAAAGTGTTCATGCAAAGCATCTAAAGTCTTAGTAACCCAAAAGCATCTCATTAATTTGCCTTTATGAGCTTCATGAATATAAAACTCACGCATAAAAAAATTAGGTATGCACAATCATTTTTATTTAAACAAACAGCCATCAAACCTGTAAAATCTATCAAATACCAAATTCTCACATGCTTTATAAGTCCAGACAAAATCAATATTATTATCATATAAATCTTTCACATGCTTAAAAAGTACATACCTTGACGATAGTGCATCAACCACTAAATTTTGCTTACTTTGCTTGTATTTTATCACTTATAGGAACGCTTTATGATCCATTTGACATGTCGTCAGTTCAGCTTCCTTTGACCCTTCAGATGTTTCAATGACTTATGATCGAAATGGATCATAAATTCCTAAGGTTATAAGTAATGTTGTCAAGTCTCCAATATCCTTACCAAAGCATAAAGCTTCTTATCATATATAGGATAATTCAAGGCTGTACCATTGAGCTTTTTGCTAATATAAGTTATGGGCTATTTTTTCTCCATTAAAATAGCTTCAATATCTATCTTGGGGCATCATATTCAATCTCAAAATTTTTTATAAGTAATTTAATGATAACAATAGAGCTGAAAACAATTTTTCTTTTAACAAGTTAAATGTGTGTTGTTGTTCTTTATCCCATTTAAATCCCATTTAACAATTTCAGTTAAAGGTTCGGTTAGAGTGATAAAAGTTTTAATAAATCTTTGATAAAAACTAGTCAAACCATGAAAAAATCTTACCTTTATGATTTACTTAGTTATAAGCTATTCTTAGATAGCCCTTATATTTTCCTCATCCATTTCAATACCTTTTGAACTAACAACATAATTGTCATACCCGGACATCAAGATGACCAATTAAAAATATTCTAGGAAAAAGAAAAAAAAACAAATACTTGACATCTTGTTCTTGGGGAAACAATCTCGTTTAAGGAGTTGCCATCTAGTGTTATGGTCATTAGGAACCTTAACTGGTCAACATAGATTCTTTGGCACGATAGTGGTTACATAAAAGAAAAGATACTATCACCCATTAAGCATCCTACATGAAGCAGACTGCATTGTTGGTTTTGTCTTAAATTGCTACAAGTTTTTTTTGTTCTATTTTTTTATAGTCCTACAATATTCCTAACTCTAACGTCAATGAATATTTATATATGAATATTTTCAATTCTAGCATTAGTAAATATTACGCAACCCAAAAAGTATAATATTCCTAACTCTAGCGTCAGTGAATATCATTATTATTAGTAAATATCAAGGTTGATATTTCTGACTTCGACATCAGTAAATACTAGGATCGTTTAACCATTAATTATCAATTTAAAAATCACCAAAATTCAAATTAATTTAAATAACACATTTAAAATTTGCAAAAAAAAAAATCACAAATCCATCTATTGAGAATTCTAGAACAATGCTAGGAGGTCCCTAAGTTGCAGGAATAGTGGCGGCATGTGTACCTTCGCATCCCTACCAGTGGCGGTGCATGGGTTCACGTGCCCCACGAGAAAAAAAACCAGGAAATGGGGATCTAGATTGGCTCCTTCCCCTCTTTCCTTTTCTGTCGATGGTGAGTATCACCACTACCTGCATAACAAAGAAATCACACCAGCAGTTGATTTTAAATTTTTTTAGATATGTTTCTATTTTTCTTCCTTTCAGGTCCATCGCTAGTTATTGTTCCAATAGAGTGGCCGAATTGTGAGGTTTAACATTGCTTTGCAATTTATGGTTGGGTCTTGGTTCAGATCTGTCATGATGGGGGTCAAATCAAGGTTATAGAGAAGCTGATGTTACGGTTGTTGTGGCACTTTATTGGTTGAGTGGAGAAGACAAATCAGATCTGAGGGTGAGAGACAATAAGAGGTGATTTGTGGGGGGCTAGTTTAGAGAAGGAAGGTCTAGTGGAAGAAGGTTGTGGGTTTAGGTTAATGAGGTCGTGGCCTCTGGATCAATGATTAGTGAATGGAAGGGAGACCTGGTTTGTGGTACTAGGGAAAGAAGGATGTGGGTTTGGGTTAGCGAGGTAGGTGTAGGGAAAAGGTGGTTTGTTTTTCCACAAGTTGACAAATCACACCTTTAATTGAAATCAATACTTAATCTTTTAATTTAAAATTTTAACCCCCTTAAAATTAAATTAAAAGCAAATGGGTCAAAATTGAGTTATAATAATAACCAAGAAAGATAATTTTTTCCATGCAAAAGTTATACTTTTTTCAAAATAACATATAAACATTCTTTTCTTAAAACATCCAATATATTCCTTAAATGTTCATCATGCTCATTTGAATTCGTGCTTAAATCAAATTATCATCAAAATAAACCACAATAAATTTACTTATAAAATTATGCAAAATATAGTTCATTAATTTCATGAAAATACTAGGTACATTAATAAGTCCAAAAGGCACAAATAAGCACTCATACAAACCATATTTAATTTTTAAGGTAATTTTCTATTCATCTTCCTCTTTCATTTTAATTTAATGATATCCAATTTTCAAATCAATTTTAAAAAACACATAGAATCCATGCAATTCCTCTAACATATAATCAAATCTAGGAGTTAGATGTCTATACTTTATTATAATATTATTAATTGCATGACAATCAACACACATTCTCCAAGTCTTATCCTTTTTAACACCAACAATGTTGAAACTGTATATGGACTAATGATTTCTTTTATACACCCCCTTGACATTAAATCCATCATTTTCCTTTGAAGTTCCTTTTATCTCCTTAAGGTTGCTTCTATAAGCTAGTTAGTCAGGTATTGCTATTCCAAGTACAAGAAACACAAACAATTTGATGTTCAATTCTCCACTAGGAATCTCACAAGGAAAATACCTTTATAATCCCGCAATAAAAAAACAAAAACACTAGGAATACAAGGATCAAGTTCATTGGTATTAAAATATGTCATAGACATAAGTAAAATCATAGGTATGTTACAAAAATAAGCATTCTTAATCTCAGTCCCTTTTGGCATAAAAACTAATTTTTTTTTTTTTTCTATACTCTTTTCTTTTCTCACCCTTTTTTTCTTCTCTCCTCTATCAACTGAAACTCTATTTTTCTCCACTTGGCCAAATATTTTCTCTCAATGCTCCTATTTTTTTCACTCTTCCTCATATTCTTACATGGTTATTCTGAACTTCCAGCTTCACCATTTTTTTCCCGTTTCAATTAATCTTTATAAACTTGTTTAGGTGACAATGGTACAAGTGTGAAAGTATTTCCATCATTTTCAAGATAATTTATATTCTTAAACCCATTATTCTTGGGATTCTTATCAAATTGTCAAAGACACCTCAATAATAGATGAGTAACATGTATATGAATCACATCACACAAAACTTCATCCTTATACTTTGTAACCAAAAAATAAATCAAAACTTGTTTAGTAAATCTTACTTCACAATCATTCAATCATTGTAGTTTATAAGGTCTTTCATGCTTAATATTATTCAGATTTGATTTTCAAACAAGTGAAGCACAACATTAGAACAACTCTCACAATCAATAACCATATTTCATACCTTGTTACTTTTGTTGCATCTAGTATGGAAGATGTTCTCACTTTGTTGTTTTACATCATCATCCTGGATCCGAACATTAAGTGATATCCTAATCACTAAAGCCTCTTTATTAAGTGGTTATTCAATATTACTATAATCCTCAAATGATGACATATAGGTTCAATTTTAGACACACCACTTTCTGGCCTAAACTATTTATCACAGAATTTGATGAGATTATGTAGAGAAAGGTTTCAGAACAAATGTCTATTAAGATGGAAAAGATGAGTACATAATTCCTAAAATAAAATGGGATGTATTGGGCTCAACTAAGTGAAACTATGGATGTACCTTTTCCTCCCCCTCCCGTATCTTATGGTTGAACATTCTTTTCTCCCCCCTCCCCCTCCCACACCTTTGATGTGATGTACCGGGTATATATACTTTATATGGTTGATTTAATTGTATTTTAATTCAAATTTGAATGGCTTCCTACTAGTATATCTTACTGTTCATTTCTACCTGTTCTATTTAATGTTTGCGTATGAAATTCTTTCTATCTCATTGTTGTGTACTATTTATATGAAATTACTACATAAATCTTCCAACCATGAAAACTCATAGGTCTATGTAATCCATTTAGCATTATTCATTGTAAAATTTATATAAGTTGATTTTTATATATGTCTTTTGTTGTGGTTATGGGTTTAATGTTGTCGCACATATGCTGTCGCGGCGATCGTCCACCCTCTCAAGGTGGAAGTGTATTGGTCTATCTGGCAAATGTGGAGAGACAGTAAAATATAGACTAGGAGTCGCCACCTAGTATTTTGGTCACTAGAAACCCTAACTAGTCTCAGAGATGGGGTGCGGAGACTGGTTGCGTAAAGGGAAGGTATTAGCACCCCAACTACGCCCTACCTAAGGTAAGCTGCATTGTTTTATTGTCTGATAAAATCTAAGATTTTGTTGTGTTTTCTAATTGTTGTGTTTTCTAATTGTTGGTTTGTCTAAGGTTCAAGAAAAACTCTCATTAATAAGGAGGTTATTATCTTAATGGGGTAAAACCTAACCGTTCTAGCGTCCGAAAAAAAAATTTAATATCCGGAATACATATTACGTGTAATGTCGTACCCCATATACTAAAAGACAAACAAAATAAAATTTTTGTTGTTTCTGAAATTTTGGCCAATGTTCTTTTAACTTTAATAAACTGATTATTAAAGCCAAAATGCATGCTAAAACATTGTTTTTCGACGTATGAAAAATATGATATGATTTTTTAGCTTTTAGACACTTGGTCGTATGCACAAAAATATTTTTCTTTTTTCAAATTTTTTTTGTATTTTTGGAAGTTTTGACTAAAACTAGGTATTTTAATATTGAATTTGTATTTGTTCAGTATAAAAATACCAACCAAATACTAAGCAAAATTTAGTAAAAAAAACACAGAAAACAATTACAATTTTCAAAAAGGAATTTTTTTTTGAATTGTGCCGGACCCGGCCCAACCATTTTGGGCTGGGCTGGCGCTGCCAACCCATTAAACAGTGAGCTTCTCCACTGTTCACATGCAACGTGAATAGTGGAGAAGAAGACGCAGAAGAAGAAGGAGGTAGAGGAGGAGGAGAGGGAAGATGGCTGACCTGCGGTGACTCACGGTGCTGCTGGTGATTGTGGCGGTGGCAACGACGCTGCTAGTGGTGGCTGGGGGCTGCGGTGGCCGGCAATTCTTCTCCTTCTTCTTCCTCTCCCTCCTCTGTTTTTCTTTTTCTTTTTCTTTCCTTTTCTCCTCCTCTTTTCTCTCTTCTCTGCTCTATTCACTCTTTTTTTTTTTGCTCGTGTGCTCCCCTCGTGCTCCCTCTCTCGTTGTCTCTTTTCTTTCCTTTTATTCATCTATTCTGCCCCCTTGTTTTTAAAGGAAAAAATAGGGGAGGGACATGGATAGGGCGGCCACTGTGCTGCCGCCACTCCAAAACGTGGAAAGTTTTTTTTGGACAAGTGGGGTTGGTCGACGTCTTTTTGAGAGAGAAATGGCGGTGGAAAACAAAGGAAGGAAAATCTTCTTCTTCCCCTGCTTCGCGTGTCCAGGGGAAGAAGAAGACCTATAGTGTCGTTCAAAACGGCACCATTTGGGTCTTTTCCTTCTTTCTTTTTTTGCGTAAACAATGCATGAAATGACGCTGTTTTGGACAAAACACGTCGTTTCATTTAAAAGGAAAAAAGCGCCAAACCTATGTCAAAGTCCAAATCAGTCTTCAATTTGTAATTTTTTCAATCAAGTCCTCAATTGCAATTTTGATTTTAAAAATCAATTCAATTGCATCCCTGCCAAATTCAATTGTCGGCCTTGAAGTTGGCTGCTTTTTCCAAATTGATCATTGGCTGAAATTAGTGCAATTTGACCCATAATTAAGCAATAAACTTCTAATTTTTTCAATTTGGCATTTAATTTGGTTTTAATTACAACCCCTCTATTTACGTGCCTTTTCCAGTTTGGTCCTTGGTTTCAGATTTCTTCAATTAAGTCCTTAATTGGGCATCAAACTTCAATATTTATGCAATTAAGCCCCTAATTTAACCAAATGAACTTTAAAAAAATTATAATTTGACCCCAGAACTTTAATTTCTTCCAATTAAAGTCTAAATTGACTTCAAAATAAATTTTTCTTGTAATCAAACCCTCTATAAATTCAATTAAACCTTTAATAAAATTTAATTGAGTCCATAAACATCTGATTTTGGACTTTTCTTCTTCAAATTGAATTTTCTTTATCAACAATATGGCTCTCGTCAGTCAATAAAATACTGTTAAATTTTAATCTTTGTATTTTTGAACCTCCTCAACCAATTTCTAACCATTGTTTTGAGCGTTCTGGCATCCTCTTTTCATTGTTATATTTTTTTTTATTTTTTTTGAAGAGAAAAAAAATATGAATTGGGAAATAACCCAAAAATAGATTATGACAAATGTGACCAAGAAATTGTTATGTTAAAGAAACCTAATAGAAAGCCCACTATATATCAAGAATTAGTGGAGCCCAAACATTTCTAAACAAAATAAAAATAAATATTCAATTTATAAAATTATCAAGTAGAAAGATAAAACTAATATACGGAATTAGGTCAGGTTAACTGGTTCCTAACCCATGATATCTATTTCTTAGATGTTTTTTTGATTCCTTATCCTATATAATATTCATATATTATCTGATTTTAACTTCGTATACAATACAAATATTAGCCGGTTTCTTTAACACCCCTCCATGGTATTATGACGGCATGCATGCTTTCCAATCAATACAGAAGCACAACATAGCAAAGTAAATTTTATCTAGACTACTGTCTTTTCTAAAACGGTACAGCTACTTTATCCTTCGGCTTCTGAAAACACCATGAATCTCTTAAAATAGAAAAAAAATTAAAAATAAAAAAAAAAAAACCTAAAGGCCTACAGTATGTGCATGCTTTTCATCTAGCAATAATTAATATACTTTAGAAAAAATATGAATAAAAAACACCCGACCAAACATAGGCAGGCCTTGGATGTGTTATGTTTGTCTTGCCTATATAGCTCTACTATCTTTACCACCTAGCTTGTTCTTGCTTATTATATTCATGCAAAATCATGTTCAATTTAATGTATTGCCATGCCGCTTTCATTCTTTCTCAACTTGTATGGTATCACATGCAGATTAGACGAGGGAGACCGCTCGCTTAACAGATACCTGTATTAGATATTTATTCCTTTTTTATATATAATAATTGAGGAATTTATTGATTGATGCTAGTGCCATAAAGATAATGGCAAACTAGCCTGCAAAAAAAAAAAAAACACAACTATATATACAAACTAAGAACTGAAAAGGAAAAACTTATACAAATAATTGAAACCTATTTATTTGGTCATTTTAAAATGCCATTTGAACCTCTAATAAAATCAATGGTGTTTTCAGAAGGATTGATGCTAGTGTGTTGATGCTAAATCTATAGCCTGCAGTCCAATGTTCCTAATTACTGAAAACCGAGCAGGGTTTCACAAAGATGGTAAGGCCATTATAAATTAATTTGATAAGTTATCAAGTGGTGTTCGAAGTTCCTTTTGCCGTTGAAGCTAGCTTGAGCACAAAAAATTGGAGTATCAGAAACATCCTTCAGTGGCTGCCTGAGAAAGGCCTGTCATTTTGGGGCGGACTCCGAAGACTAGGACGCAAAGCCTGGATATGCCGCCCAGGAGAAGGATTCTTGACGGTTTTTTCCCAAAGCTAATGCATAAATTTTTCTATCTTCTGGAAATCTGGAATGCTGTTCAGATTCGTGCAAAAGAGGTAGAGTTAGTTTACAAATAGAATACATGTCAGGCTAAAAGCCCGTTTCAAGAAATAAATTAATGTTGTACAAAAATTACAAATAATTATTATAATAAACGAGGAAGCATAGTTGTTTAGTTTATAATTAAGAAAAAGTATAAAAACATAGTAATTTTGCAAATTAAACAAATCATGCAACTTGCATAAATCATGGAATCATCTGAATTGAATTGAATTCAATGAAGAGATTTTAATGAAATCTTATTCTTAGAATCCTCTCAAGTGTTAAGAATTGAAATTCAATCTCTAAAAATACTATAAAAGTAAATTAGAGGTCTGCCTCTCTGATTTATAATTTCAAAGAGAAGAAATTTAATATTAAAACTAACTTTTTCAAAATATTAATCTAGCCCTCTTCTTTTTTAGACCTTTGAATAAATAAAATGAAGGTAATATAGAAAACAAAATAAATTGAATTTTATCTCTTCTAAATATATGAATTCAACTTATTTATAAATTGAATTCAAACCAAACAATGTAAATAAGCTTAATTACAATACAGAACTGGTTACAAACAACTTGTAAGAATACAATACTAGAAATTATAGTTTGTTTGTTTTCTATGTGGAATAAAAGCTTTTAGAGGGTATTAGTTTTTTTCAAAACATGCCAACCAAAGTTTTTTAGAGATAAATTTTTTAATCATCCATAATTTATTTAAATCATATTATTTTTCATGTTAAAGAGTTTATGCTGGAGATTAAATTTCAATAAAGTTTTAATTCAAAAAAATAAATACATCCCACTTTTAATTTTACCGTATATATACCTATTAACCATGATTTTAAATAAAACTCAAACTCTGAAATCAGGAATGTTGCTGAACATCGTAGTGAGTAGAAAAATGTATAGACTATAGAGAAGGAATCCACCCTGAATTAATAAATTCTATCATAGATGCCGGAGTAACAGAATTTGTTTCATCTATATCTAGTAATGGCCATATATTTATCATCTTAAACAAGATAAGATCAAAACAAGAGAACGGATCCACATAGTTGGCCCCCAAGTTGTTTAGATTCAAGGTTTATAATTTAGTAGATAAATAAAATTAATTATTGAGGGAATTTTTGTACCTTTTATGTATTTAAGTTATTAATTAATCGTTCTGAACTTTCTTTTAAGATGATGACAAACTCTACATGTTTATTTCTACATTTTTGTCACTATCTTTCGTTGTCATGGTGAATCCTATGTTTAGCTAACAGTTGACCTCTATTAGATATGTTTTTTGCCACGCTTCTCATTATTGGTAGAAAGTTTTGGATCGAACCACGAGCACAGGCGATTTTCTTATCAAAAGGAGCACTGATCACTCTTCTTTTCATTACAATATTGAATTCTTTTCCGACCAAAGCAAATGAACATTAAAGCAGTCAATGCCCTTGGCGACTAGTCTCGACATACAAGTTAAATGTTTGTTCACGTCGATAGGCCACGGCGGTGGTCGGCATTGCTGAATTGCTTTTAGGATTGCTGATGATAGATATCATTATTAAGGGGTGGCGGTGCTCGTCACAATGAAGATACGAGCGCGCGCATATATATATATATATTCTCCTATTAATTATAACAACCTGACACAATAAATTAATAAGAGAAGTAGTTTGGGTCAAATAATAAGGAAGAAAGACTAGATATAGGCCAAATTTGATAAATATATATTTCATATTGAAATAAGAAAAGAAACAACAATTGGTTATGAGTTGAATATATAGGAGTCATGAAGTTTGGAAAGACAAACTTTGGGAAACACATGATCTAGACTTGTATAAAAAAAACTTACTAAAATGCATGAGATAATGAAGATGGGTAGTTTCAATCATGCATCCTTAAAGTGAGGAGTGATGAAAGAAGTGAGTGGTTAACAGTGATTATCCATGACATTTCCTATAAAAGCCAAGGTTGAAGGAAGAATAACAACAACTCAACAAATCAACAACAATAATTGCTATGCAATTGAACTAAGTTTTAAGATCTTTAAAACATATTTATAAGTAGGCTTGTAATCTCATAGGCTATAATCAATAGGCATGTAACTTATAGGTTGATATTTTGTAGGCGATAATCAATAGGCTTGTAATAATAGGTTTGCAGTTTCCATTATAATCTAATAATCTTGTAGTTTTCATTACAAAAAAACCAGAAAATACCAAATATATATCAATTCATGTTTTTCTATTAAGGAATTCCAGTGTGTCTTTTTAATCATTTGAAGAATCATTCAATAAATATATGTTCCTTAATCTTGAGTTGTTAAATTATCTTTTACAATTAAAGCATTTAGATTATTTGATTGCTCTAAAGTTTTAATTTGTTTTCTTTATATTAAAAGACCATAAAGATTTCAATACATCATTACAAGTATCGAACTATAAGTCTGGAGTTATAATAACAATTTTTTAATTTTAAATTATTTAACATTAAATTTAACATCTAACTTTGAAATTCAAAGTCTTCTTAATTGAGGCAGGCATCAAAGAACCCAAAATAATTGGCAACAACAATATGAATGACAACAATATGAATGTCAGATTTGTTTCTTTAAAAATTTAGAAGAAAAAAAAAAGAATTGGTGGATGTCCCCGTTGAAGAATGAAATATATAAGTCCTTCCAATGGTAACAATAGGAAATGAAGGAGAGGAACACAGGTTCATAAATGTAGAAGAGAGACATGTGCGCTTTGAATAAAGTGTGCAAAAAGCTAACAAAATACTTAAAAGAAAGATATAGGCTTCTTTATGAAGAAATTGAATAAAAACATAAACTAAAGATGAAAATGATTGATGATCATTATAATGAGATTATAGTAAAAAAAGAAAGATTACTCATTTCATTTTAGAGTCAAACATTAGAGAGAGATAAAATGGTGAAAGAAATCTAGAACACGAAGTAAGGCAATTGCAAAACTTATAAAGGAATGATCAAGGTACTATAATATATCAATTCGAATTAGATGCTAAAATGAGAAAAGAAAATGATGAAGTAATCTTTGAATTTAATGCTAAAATAAGAAAAGAAAATGATGAAGTAATCTTTGAATTTAATCATACTATGATAGAAACAGTCAATAAGATTTCAAAACAAGTAGTAGTTGAAGTCAAGAATCATTTGGATGGAAAAGAGGGAAAGAAATCAAACTTCAGGAAAATTGATCTTAAATAAAATAGAAAAGAGTTAGGTTGGTTAAAACAATCCAACGCAAAGAACAACCCTTTATTTGAACCAAGAATGATTCAAGGAAGGCTTTAGTGATAGAGGAAGTTGGAAGCAATTCAAAGGCTAAATTTATTAATTATAAGAATTCACCACCAAGAAATAAGGACGAAAGAACAATCCCAAATAACTTAGAAATAAGCAAACCCTTAAGAAGAGTTGATCTAAGATACATAATATGAATAGTAAAACAAGCCTACGGGCCAAGAGTTCAACAAATCTATAGGTTAATATATAAAAGACCATATCCAGAATATATTGATAGAATATCTACCATAACAATTTCAAATTCTCAAACTTCACATTGTTTAGTGGCTAGAGAATTATATATGTTATAGAACATATAATAAGATTCATCTACTAGTGTAAAAAAAACATCTAATTATGAATTTTTTAAGTTAAGACTATCCCTAACTTTTTTAATTGAGAGTGCTTTTACTCGGTACATAAATCTATTACCAAATTTAGTTCATAATAAGAATGATATGCAAACCATATTCCAAGCTCATTTCTTTAAGACATAACCATAATTTGTGTTGATTGATTTAGTTAAATTAAAATAGTATCCTATAGAAACTCAAACAATATTTAGATAGATTTATAGAAGTAAGAGGAAAATGTTTAGCTAAGATTCTATAAAATGAATTTATTATGATTGCTCAACAGGATTAATGGTGGAACTAAGAAACAAATTTGAGGAAATATGTGTGTGTGTGTGTGTGTGTGTGTGTGTGTGTGTGTGTGTGTGTGTGTGTGTGTGTGTGTGGATATAGCAGAATTTGGTGAACCTATAATTTATGAAGCATGGACTAAAAAAAATGTTTGAGCTTTGAAATCTTTAAGATCAAATAAGAAAAGACATTACTCATTTTATAAAAACCAAGCTAATTGATTGGTTATTGACTAATAAAAGAGTTAAATTCAAAGTGAAACATAAACAAATGACTGATGAAGAGTTGAAGGGAAAATCTTATTGCAAATGCCATAGAGTAGTTGGTTATTCAACTAAAAACTATATGATATTTAGAAATGTAATTCAATATTTATTAAAATTAAAGCATATTAGGTTTCCTGATAAAAATAAAACAATAAGAGTTGATAAAAATCCTTATTCTTTAATTAACACGTTATCTATGAATATGATGATTCTTGCTAACAATATTAATGTTTTGCCTTAGAAGGTTAGTTTTGTAACTATTATAAGCAATAAGTTGTTTCTTTGATAGAAAGTCAAGTGTTAAGATTTATTGTGGTTGATAAATCTTATGACCTTGAAGGATTATGTAGATGGCACATGATTTCTAGTCATACTATAGATAAGTGTGCAAACTTCAAGAGATTTATAAAAGGTAGAATAGTGAGAGGGGTGATAGATATTAATGATGAACATATATAAATCTCAAAGTTAACACGCTTAATGACACATGATTTCTAGTCATACTACATACAAGTTTAAGCTTCAACATATAATATACTCAATCACTATTTTGAAGACCCAAATTTAAAGAGTTGATTAATTAAAAAAAAGCTGTATAACAAAGTCTACTCTTATAGAACATTATAGTATAGTGTTAATATAATTAAAATAACATCAATTAAGAGAAAAAGATGTATATAAGCATCTAACTTGTCCAAATTGATCAAAGTCCTTTAATGGTAAAGAATCCTTAAATGTTGGAAGGTTAGAATTGTAAGAAGAAGCTTTACTAATATGAGCATCTTCATGGTCATAGCAAGAAGGTTGAAATAATAAGCTTTGAAGTGGAAGGAACTTTTGTTGACGGGAAAGATACTTGAACTTTCAAACTAGCATGAGGAGTTTTTTTAGACTTAGACTTTGAGGTGAAGGATAAAACCCTACTTGAAGGAGTAGTTGATTTATGAGCAATGAACTTAATTTTTTCCCTTTTTTTTCAAGAGGAGAAGTTTGAGATTGTCTAGATTTGGAAAAGGATTGGAATTTTTTTTTGAATAATTATCGAGAGTATATGAAAGGGTTATAAAGCAATGTTTTCATGTTAAGAAATTTCAATGTGTGTTTGCAATCAAATAAATAATTATCCAATGAATTTAAGTTTCTTAATCCTAACTTGTAAAGTTATTTTTTTATTCAAAGCATTTAGATTATTTGATTTCTTTACAAGTTTTAATTTGTTTCTAATATATTATTAGAAGTTTGGAACTACAAGTTTGAAGTTATAAGAACAGTACCTAGAGTTCATATTGTTAACATTAAATTTAACATTTAACTTTAAAATTTAAAATTTAAAATCCTTTTAATTGAAGCAAACAGAATACGATAAACTAGATGATTTAATTAATCCAAAAACAAGACATTTTTCAAAGGCTTACGATGTCATGCAATCATGGCATGTCAATCATTTAAGGACAAGCCTTAATTTAGTCCTTAAAATATCATCCCGTTAAGCATTGAATCTCATCTGTTTTGATTTTTATCAATTTTATCCTAAACATAATTGACATTAAACAATATCACCTCTCGATTGTTGTTACTCATAATTAAGAGAATATGACCTAATAGTGTTTCTATTCAAGGTGTGAAAATAAACTCCAAACTATTTTAAATAAAAAAATTTACCATCAAATAGTATAAATTTTGTCTTTAGAATGGTGGGAAAATGTACCATGATTTCATTCTCAAATTGTTTTTCATAGTAGATTAATTCTTATTTTACATTTTAATCCCAAACACTTAATGATCACATGCAAATTAAATAAAAAAAAATAAGTATGTTAGATAATAATATAAATTATATCTTGAAATCTCATTTAACAGTTTAAACTTTTAGGTTGAGATGATTCTTTAATATGGTATCAAAACTTTGTTGATCAAGTGGTCATGAGTTTAAATCTCACCATCCTTATTTATTATATAAAAATTAAGCACAAGGTAGTGTGAACCTGTGTAAGTTTCAAATCTAAAGAGTTTTCACTTAAGTGGGGGTATTAGATAATAATATAAATTATATCTTAAAATCTCACCCAACAGTTTAAATTTTTAGATTAAAATAGTTTTTTGATAAAATACATATCTAGAAATGAATGGAAAGGAAGGGAAGGAGGGGTTGCAAGACATTCTCTAATGCCTTTGCATTTGGGTAAAACGAATAATATATATATAAAAAAAAAAGAATAGAATTCAACTGATAATTGAATAATATATTAATGGATAAATTGAGATTTTCCAATCATGTTATTACTCCATATCAATTATAGTAATCGCACCGGATATAGTTACGGCATGCATGCATTCAAATCGAAGTTAGAACAACACCAAAACAAAGTAAATTTTCTATGGACTACTGTCTTTTCTGAAATGGTACAGCCACTTTATCCTTCGGCTTATGGAAACACCATGGATCTCTAAAAAATAGATACAGAAATAACTAAAGGCCAACAGTTTGTGCATGCTTTCCATCTAGCTATAATTAATATACGTCAGAAGAAATATGAGTCATAAACACCCGATCAAACAAAGGCAGGCCTTGGATGTTTATATTTGTCTTGCCTATATAGCTCTACTATCTTTACCAAGTTGTTCTCGCTTATTATATTCATGTACAATCATGGTCAAGTTAATTTATTTCCATACTCTCTCTCTCTCTCTCTCTCTCTCTCTCTCTCTCTCTCTCTCTCTCTATACCTATATGGTATCTCATGCAAATTGTTGTATGTGGCTTTTGTCACCTTTCAATGGTAGTTTTGAGGCAATTAAATATTGGAGGGAGAGTACCTCTTTACTAAGTTAGGCGACTGCTAAATGAATTGCCGGCCACTTATATGCTCTTAACTTTGATTTATCCATCTTTTTGTCCGCAACGTGTGATATGATTCTCCAGTTTTTCAATATAACCCATTTTTCCACCACTCCAAAACCAACCTTCTCTCCCGAGGTTAAGGCTCTAAACAACCATGGCTAACTTGATGAAATACCCATCTCCTCTGTTTCTCTTAATGTCCTTTGCTCTTGTATTTCCATCTCTATGTGCACCAGAGGACCAAATTACATCTTGCTTAACTACACATGACATAAACAACTTCACTACGTTGCCTAGCACAAAAAAAGATGACGACTCAAAAACATACTATAAGATCCTTGATTTCTCCATTCAAAACCTTCGCTTCACAGAACCAACAATTGCCAAGCCATTAGCCATTATCCTACCTGGGAGTTTAGATGAGTTAGTCAAGAGTGTGATGTGTTGTAGGGAAGGGTTGTTAGAAATAAGGGTAAGGTGTGGTGGGCACAGCTACGAGGGGACTTCATCAGTAGCTAATGATAGAGCTCCTTTTGTGATTGTAGACATGATGAATCTGAACAAAGTTTCAGTGCATTTGGAGACAGAAACGGCATGGGTGGAAGGAGGTGCAACCCTTGGTGAGACTTACTCAGCTATTTCTGAGGCAAGCAGCATTCATGGGTTCTCAGCTGGATCATGTCCGACTGTTGGAGTAGGTGGTCATATTGGAGGAGGTGGATTTGGGCTATTGTCTAGAAAGTATGGACTTGCAGCAGATAATGTGGTTGATGCCCTTCTTATCGATGCCAATGGATGTTTGTTAGACAGAAAAGCCATGGGAGAGGATGTGTTTTGGGCTATTAGAGGTGGCGGAGGAGGTGCATGGGGCATTATTTATGCTTGGAAAATAAGGTTGCTGAAAGTGCCCGAAGTTGTCACTGGTTTTATAGTCTCCAGACCTGGCACAAAATACCAAGTAGCCGAGTTAGTGAATGGTTGGCAAGGGGTAGCACCCAGCATGGATGGAGATTTTTACTTGTCATGCTTTGTGGGAGCCGGTCTGCCAGGGACAAAAACTAGAGGAATATCGGCTACATTTAAAGGGTTTTATCTTGGTCCGAGAAATGAAGCTGTATCTATCCTAAATCAAGTTTTTCCTGAGCTGGGTATTGAAACAGAAGATTGCAAAGAAATGACTTGGATAGAATCAATCCTATTCTTCTCTGGCTTAAGTGATGGAAGCTTAGTGTCCGACTTGAAAAATCGGTATACAGAAGAGAAGAACTACTTCAAGGCCAAATCAGACTATGTGAAGAGAAATATTTCATTCGAGGGCATAAGAACAGCTCTAGACATACTTGAAAAGGAGCCTAAAGGGTATGTCATCTTGGACCCTTACGGAGGGATTATGCACAATATAAGCAGCGATGCCATTGCCTTCCCTCACAGAGAGGGTAACCTTTTCACAATTCAGTACCTGGTGGAATGGAAAGAGAGAGATGACAACAAAAGCAACGACTACATTAACTGGATAAGAGAATTTTATAATGCAATGACACCCTTTGTGTCCTTCGGTCCGAGGGCTGCTTATATCAATTATATGGACTTCGACCTTGGAGTGATGGAGTTGCTTCACGACAAAACCAGTATGGTTCCAACAAGAGATGCTGTCGAGGTTGCTCGGGTTTGGGGAGAAAAGTACTTCTTGAGAAACTACGATAGGTTGGTTGAAGTCAAGACATATATTGATCCAGACAACGTTTTCAGTAATCAACAAAGCATCCCCCCTGCGGTGTCCTCGGCGGTGAGTTTCAGAGCCGAGATTTAAGTATAAAACAGGTTTGTGCTCGAAACCATTAAATCCAAATCTCTTAGCCGTATTAATTAGAATATCAGACATCTTGAGATACTTATTATTCTCTTCTGTGTGAGTGTGCTGTATATGTTAATTTCCTTCTCTTGTTGTCATCCTTCTTGTATATATATTTTGTGTGATGTGGGTTGGAATTTGATCAGCACTCCGGCTTCTATGGGGCCTCGCTCTCACGTATAAGAGATGCATCAAGAAAGACATTTGATGTGACTTGCGTGTCTTAGTTTATTATAATTTTATTTTTATTTTGTATTTTTTAAAATTTATTGCTTTTATTTTTTTCAATTAGTTTAATTTTAATAATGATTTTTTTTTAAAAAAAAGAAGCTACTAGTTGCAATTAAGCCTTCAAGAACTGGAATGATAGATACATATCTCAAGAAATAATGGAATAAAGCTACTAGTTGCAAAAAAAAATTTTAGTTTAACGTTGGTGTCCGGGCCAGCTTGCGCGCATCTCGACTAATCCCACGAACCCTGAAGTTAACGACCATATAAACCTCCAGTGACCATTATATGAGCAACCACAGGGCTCGAACCTGAGATCACAGATAAAACGAACCTCTTGATCCCAAGCTTTTACTACTGGAGCACCACTTAGATGATTACTACTAGTTGCAATTAAGCCTTCCAGAATTGGTGGTGTGCATATTAAAAGAACAGGAGGTTAATTTTCTTTGTATCCTCTCATATTCTATGGGTATTAAAAAGTCCACTGTAGATGAGGTTTTGGTGATTTGAAAAGCTTTTTAATTGAGTATTAATTATTTTTACACTCTTCTAAAGATCGACTAGAATATTGTGAGTCTAATTCACACAATGACAAACATTACTTGGATTAATAGCAACAATATTATGCTGCCATGACAGTTACAGTATGAGTTCAATAACATTTCAAATACATGTAGTATGCTTTATTTTGTGAATTTTACACATGTTTATAGAGAGAGGAATTATGTAGCAGATCATTTGACCAAGCAGGGAGTTACAAGAAAGCTGATTTAGTCATATAGTTATAGTTTTATTACATCTTTTATGTTTGATCTTTGAGTTAATAAATATGCTCTATAGTCAATTGATTAATTTTATGTAGCACAAATTTTATTCATGTAAAATTTATTAATTATTAATAAAGATTTTTATTTTTAATATTCATTTATATTTCATTAATGAATCTAGAGTTAAAATAAAATCTATGAGACAAAAATATTTTGCAAAGAAAATTACAAAGTTGTTATAATTATGAGATTCTTTTTACATCAAAGCATTATTCTTAAATGCTTATGATCAATGTTCTTTTAAGATTAAATATTAATTAAAGGTATTGAGAATGATACATATTATATTTCTTTCTTTATGAAAAGAAACAATTACTCTTATAAGCTGAAGTATAGGGGATATCTAAACTAAAAATAATATGGTAGATGCTTGTTAGATAACATATACACTTAACTGATACACATGAAAAACTCAAATGGAGAGATCATCTATGTTTATAGAAATGTTAGGTGGCAGTTATGTAAGTGATTCTTGAACTTGAGATCACTAGGTTATCTTATATAGGGAGTGTTATAGTTTGATTCTAACTACATGTTGTCCTAATAAAGGGTAACAATTGGGCATATATTGGATATAATATAATATAAAGGTGTTTGAGTAATCAAGAGAAAATTCATCACCGTAAGTAAATTATTGAAAAAGTTTATTTATTCTCAAACAGTATTGATTGTGAAATCCTTAATTGGTTAAGATGGAATGAAATTTGAAAAAGAGTTTGAAATCTTATTTAAACAATCAATGACTATAGTATTGAGAACAAAAATGATTTCACAAAGTAGACATACTTTAGGTTATAATGTCTAAATTAAAATATTATTGATAAAGGGATAATAATTATATTGAGAAATCGGTTACTAGAAAGTTAACTCAAACCACTTATGACTTACTTAATATTGAAGGGATCATGACAGGTAACTATATATTATACTTGATCTTCAAATATAAATTATTAAGTTAATAATAAATTAAAATTTTAATTTATTTAATCTTTTTTTATTTAGAATTATGATCTATATTTATGACAACTTATTTAGAAACCTAATGGGTTACACATATAAAAACCATTAGTCAAAAATTAAAATAGAATTTTTAATCAAATATGATTTGATTGTAAATAACTTTTAGAAATTGAGAGTTAGAATGTGATTAATACAAGGGTTACAATTCTAAACATAGAAAAAGTCAAGTAGAGACTTGATTGAATAAATTTCTAAATTATTCTAAAATATATATGTGTGTGTGATATCATTTAATGAGAAAATTAATATTTTTTCTCATTTATAAAGTTTTTAGCTTTCTTTATAATTAGAATGTTATGCCTTCTATTTTTAGTAGGACATGGAGGAAAACTAAACTAGTTGCAGAAACACCTGGAACAAATATATATATATATATATATATATATATATATAGCACTTAAAGGTATAGAATATTTAATTGACTAGTCATTATGGATTGCTCTGGTGGCATCAATATAATTAATTGCAAGATATTTAATTGACTAGCTATTCTGCGTGGAGCTAGTGATGTTAATATAATTATCTGTTAGGATCTTTAATTGACTAGCTATCTTGAATGGAGCTAGTGGTGTTAATGTAATTGATTATCAAAATATTTAATTGACTATTTATTCTGATTGGAGCTAGTGACATCAATATAATTGACTACCAGGATGTGTAATTGACTACTTGTTCTAAGTGAAGCTATTTTCTTTATGAGATAGATTTATTTTGAGAAAATCGTACATATAAAAGTTATAGAACTACCTCTTAGAGTTCTTTTGACACTAAAAGTAGTTAGCTTGGATAAATGTAGCGAAAGTTATACCTGATTTACAAAGAATTTTTTTTTGGCAAGGAAATTTCTTTCTTCTTACAATACAAAATTTAATTTCCCTCTTTTTTTTTCCAAAACATGTATGCAAGTCAACCAGATCTCTTCAAGGTAGATTTTCTCATTTAATTGTCTTCCTCACTATCTTAATTCTCAATCCAGTTAGGGATGTTATATAGCTAGAATTCTGGGAATGAATACTGAAATTTCACTTCAAAGCCCATGATTTCATGAATTTATTTCTTTCTACATATAAATTAAAATAAATACTATATAAAATGGAGATAATTAAGATAAACTATCATAAAATTAAAAGTTATTGTAGATAAAAATCATATAAAATGAAGATAATGAAATGGCATATATAGAACTTGGAATGTAACTATCCTATGATTTAAGAACCCTTCTAAAATCAATTCCCACTATGTGTATAGATTTTGCAGTCATCCATTTAATTAGTGGCCAATAACATTAACTTTCTTTACCAGAAGTGACAAATCCTATCTTAGATATTCACAAATCTTCACAAGGCTATGCATGTATCCTGTCTCAGATAATTTGATAACATAAAGTCAAAGAACTGTAAAACTTAATAAACGATTATATGATGCGGAATAAATATATTTATAACATAATCACAAGACTTAATGACAAGGAAACAGTACCTCCAACCATTGATATTCCTCACATATTTGTTGCTTTCTTTTATATATATTTGACACTGCCAAACTCTACTTACTCTATACATATGGTGTAAAACTTAAGAGAATTAAGTAAGTGAATATGGGAATCAAATAACAGTATTTATAGTCAAAACTTTCATCAAACTTTAATGGCTATATATCCCACATATTTAGTATATCATGGAGTACTTACAAGTGAACCACTTTAAGAGCTCAAAAATATAAAAATTACAACCTTTAGAGTTGACCACTTTAATAATTTATAAGTGTAAAGGAGAGTTAGAGAATCGTTTATAACGGTTTTACGAGAAACAGTCAACAAAAACAAGTTACACTCATGAGATTTCCATAGATAGAAGGTAAATATCGGATGGGTTCTCATCCAACTTAACCATGTCCAATGAACTCGTTCTCTAACAAGCAAGACACATATTTATTTTTGATAAGAACAAAATTCTAAGGAAAATCAAAGCGTAAGTGTCTTTTTTCTTTAATTGTCAACCGGATTCCAAAACATGTACACAAGTCAACCGGATCTAGGTAGATTTTCTCATTTAATTGTCTTCCTCACTATCTTAATTCTCAATCCAATTAGGGATGTTGTATAACTAGAATTCAGGGAATGAATACTGAAATTTCACTTCAAAGCACATGATTTCATGAATTTATTTATTTCTACATATAAATTAAAATAAATACTATATAAAATGGAGATAATTAAGACAAACTATCATAAAATTAAAATTTATTGTAGATAAAAATCATATAAAATGAAGATAATGAAAAGACATATATAGAGTTTGGAGTCATCCACTTAATGAGTGGCCAATAACATTAATTTTCTTTACCAGAAGTGACAAATCCTATCTTAGATATTCACAAATCTTCACAAGGCTATGCATGTATCCTGTCTTTACTATAAGATAATTTGAAATTCAAAGAACTGTAAAACTTAATTAACGATTCTATGGTGCGAAATAAATATATTTATAACAGAATCATAAGGTTTAATGACAAGGAAACAGTACTTTTAGCTATTGATGCTCCTCACGTATTTACTACTCTCCTTTATATATATTTTTGGCACTTTTAAACTCTACTCACTCTATATAGATGGTGTAAAACTTAAGGAAATTGAGTAAGTGAGTATGGGGATCAAATAACAGTAAATAGTCAAAACTTCCATCAAGCTTTAATGGCTATATGTCCCACATATTTAGTATATCATGCGGTAATTACAAGTGAATCACTTTAAGAGCTTGTGAATATTACATCCTTAAAGTGAACTACTTTAAGAGCTTATAAATATAAAGGTTAGATCTTTAGAGTGGACCACTTTAATAGTTTATAAGTGTAAAGGAGAGTTAGAGAGTCGTTGATAACAATTTTATGAGAAACGGTCAACAACAACAAGTTACACTCATGAGATTTCCATTGATAGAAGGTAAATATAAGATGGGTTCTCATCCAAACTTAACCATGTCCAATGAACTCGTTCTCTATCAAGCAAGCCACATATTTATTTTTGATAAGAACAAAATTCTAAGGAAAATCAAAGCGTAAGTGTCTTCTTTCTTTGAAGAATCATCAACTCGAGGAAACATTAATTTGGCCTTTCTCACCGTTCTTGTCGTAAAAGGAACGACGTGATCCATGTCGCATGAGAAAGTTTAGTCAACCACGCATCAAATTGTGGGCTAAAAGAAGAGCCGTAGTTAATTTTTCATGAGTTTTGAGCTATATTCTCAGCCATAGTTTTTGTAGGGTCTACACAGATGAAAGATGAACTTCAGGCCATGGCGATCCCTCTCTGGATGTACTAGCCAAGATTTCGAAATCAACAATACAGGAGTGAGCAAGACAACTAAGCAACAGCCTGATTGCAATAATTTGTGAAGCCAATCGCTAGCAACCAAGCTCTCTTAATGATAATCCTACCCTCGTTGGACACCGACTTGACAGAAAGCCTGACCGCAACCTCTGCTGGTGGGGCTTTCGATAATTACTGTCAAAAAGATTGTCCCACACTCGCACGGCAAATTAGACAGCTACCTTGCATGTTTTCAGTCCCTTCCTTTTGTAGCACGATGAAGAGGGCATCCCAGCATACCGCTAGGCTGCTAGGTTTTGGGCTTCGTTCTTTCGGCTGATGCCGTTTGCCCTCAATTACATGCTACTCCGAATCCTATTTCACATCCAAATTAACGCTGTTCTTGATAATAAGGTTTTTAATCAAAATCGTTAACATAAATTGGAGCACTGCTCTTGATTATCTTGAAGAGTAGTTTCCCAGCAAAATGGCGCATTAGGGTTTGTTCCTTCGGTTCATGAGGAGCATAGCACAATTGGACAAACCTATATTTCTATGGACATTCCATTAGGTGTTATATTATATATACTAGTTTGATTCTTTCATGCTATGATTGGGATGAAACATTTTTTTCTTGTGGGTGTGTTGTTAACTTTATTTTACCATTAAACAAAAACAATTTAACAGTAGACTGAAAAGTTTTAAATAAACAATATTTTAATTGCAATTTAAAACATATTTTTAATTTTGATTGGCTGGGTGTCATTTCTGAGTGGGTTGATGTGTAAAGAAAGGTGCAGTCACAACTTCTATTCATGATAACATGAGAATATATAAAGATAAAGACATTTTAATAAAATATTCCCGTTAGGTAATATTAGATTATATTAAGTTTTTATATTTTTATTATAATCTTGTATCGATTATGGGTAACTATTTTTATATTTACTATTGTAATCTTGTATTATAATTAATTATAGGTCATCATGGTTTTTATGACTAATTATATTTATTTTCTTTGTAATTCTAAGTTTGATACTATATATTAGGGGTGATCATTTTCGATTCGGTTTGGTTTTTATAAAAAAAATAATCAAACCAAAATAATTCCGTCTCAAAATCTGTCGGTATATACCGACGGAACAATTCCGTCGGTATATACTGACGGTTTCGCCGACGGGGTATACAGTTCGTCTGGAAATATGCAACGGCGTGGTGACGTCAGGCGATTTTACCGACGGAAAGTACCGAGGGATTCAAACTGAGATAGTCGTACAGTGACGTGGCGCTGTCACCGACGGCATCACCGACGGAATCACAGACGGAAGGAGTCCGTCGGTGATTCCGTCGGAAAAAACCATTATATGCACCTATCTGCCGACACTCTCTTCCTCTGTTTCTCCTTCTTCTTCTTTCTCATCCCACCTCTCCCCTCCCAAACTACAGCTCCCCTCCCAAACTGCAGCCAAACACCCATCCCAAACTCTCCATTATTCTCAACACGAGCACTCAAGTTTCTTATATCTTGTACGTGGTCACAATATCCGTTTCTTGTAGACGGAATATAAACCGTCGGTATTTCACAGAGAGTTGCAAAACAAATTACAGGATTTTGCCACATTCACCGACGGATTTACCGACGGAATATAATCCGTCGGTATTTCACAGAGAGTTGCAAAACAAATTACAGGATTTTGCCACATTCACCGACGGATTTCCGACGGATTTCCGACGGATTTCCGATGGCATTTCCGACGTCCAATACCGACGGAATCACCGACGGGTTGTCCCATGTCTGACAAGTGTCCGTCTGCACGATTACCGACGGACTTTCCGACGTCCAGTACCGACGGCATTACTGACGGATCACGCATGTGTGACACGTGTCCGTCTGCACCCGTACCGACGGAATTTCCGACGGATTTGCCGACGGATCGAAAAGTTTGGTGGGATTTCCAAACTTTTTGGTGCGAATTTCAATTAATTTCCGACGGAATTTCCGACGGAAATATTGCTTTATATACCGCCCATCCCCCCACTTTGTTCATTTTCTCCTCTTCTCCTCTTCTCCCTTTCTCTTCTCCTCTTCTCCTCTTCTCCCTTTCTCTTCTCCCTTGCTCTTCTTCTCTCATTTATATTTAGCTTTTAGAAGGATTTTATTGTTTTGGTGGTAGTTTTAAAAGGTATGTATTTTTTTTTCTTTATCTTTTTATTTTTTTTATTTTAATTATGATTATTTTTTTTGGTGTTCTTTGTTTTGTATATTGTTTGTAGATAAAATCTTAAATTCAACACATTATTAAGGTAAGCATTTTTTATTCCCAAATTTATTTTGAATTGATATAATGTTTTTTAGTTTTGTGTATTGTTTGTTTTGTGTTTATGTTGTGTGTTGTGTAGTGTTTTTTAGTTTTTTAGTTTTTTAATTTTATTTATTAATTTTAGTTTTTTAGTTTTGATATTATTGTTTGTATTGCTATAATTGTTATTGTTGAATTTTATGTTAAAAATGTTAATTTATATATATAATTGTTATTGTTGATTTATTTTAAAAATGTTAATTTATATATATAGAATTGCATTTAATTAGTTTATCTTAATTTAGGATATTATTGTTTGTATTGCTATAATTGTTATTGTTGAATTTATGTTAAAAATGTTAATTTATAAATATAATTGTTATTGTTGATTTATTTTAAAAATGTTAATTTATATATATAGAATTGCATTTAATTAGTTTATCTTAATTTAGGATATTTGTATGACTTAAATCTAATGTTAGTACCAATTTAACAATGAATGTTCATAGTTGTAATTCTATATGATGTTATTGAATAAAATGTTGTGTTGATGATGATGAGTTGGGTTGAGATCCAGGATGATTGGATCGGGATGTGAAATAAAATTGGAAGTGTAATATGATTTTGTCGACAACTTGGGACCCCCCAGTACAAGGGAGACTCTGTTGAATTTTTTTTTTAAATAATCGAAGTTAATTATGTAATTATTCGTATACATTTGTGTAGATGCGTAGAATGAAATCTACAGCACGTCGTCAGAAGACGGTTGCAGCTAGTTCTTCTAGCAGCGAGGAGGACGTATCCTTAGGTGCTGATCACAGCGAGGAATCTACGCCAACTTGTGATGCTGCCTCTTCTAGCGCGGTTTCACAGCGCAGAAGCGGTGTGCCTTCACAGCGGGGTCAATTCACCCGCAAGTACCAGGCACAATGGAAAGATGACCTCTCAATGTAAGTTTGTTTAGGTTTTAGTTTTTTTTTATATACTTATAACATAATTTATGAACAACTAATTAATATTAATTACTACTTTTATTTAATTTCAGGTTCACAAACATTGAGGCTGCAAGGACTATAACATTGGCGTTTAAATCGTCGATGGAGATTCCATTGTTTCAATGGAGCCAGGTTTCCAAACATCCTGAGTGGAAACCTAATATTGATGCATGGTTTAAGCGATTTCAGGTCGGTGTTAATTTTTAATAAATAATTTTTATAATTTTATATCTTGTACTATTTTTATTTTATATGAATTATTTATATACACAGAACAAATTTGAGTGGGATAGGGCGGACAACAATGTTGTGAGGAGGGTATGGGAGAATCACGCGGCAACTAGGTAACATCGAAAATAATATTTATTTTTGTTTTATAATTTTATGTTTTAAATTCTAATTTGTTACTATGGAAGTAGGTTGCGTGATTTTTGGTATGACACCCAAAAAAAATCAAAAAGACATGCGAGGGATAACGGTCTTGAAGGATGGAATGAGGTGGCGGTTTGGCAGGAATTCAAACCGCCATTCATCTCGGGGGAAATATGGACGGCATATATTGAGCACGTGACCTCAGAGCGGTTCTCACGGCGCTCACAGTCTGGCGCCGACAACCGGAACCGGCAAATTTATGGTTCGGTGACCACGCACACTAGCGGATCCGTCCCATTCAGCGCACATGCAAAGCGGATGGTAAGATTAATTTTAATGAAATATATCGTTAATTAATTTGTCGTTCCTTATAATATATTTAACTTTCAACCTATTTTTTCCTTACAGGCTGCGTCTCTTGGACGTGAACCGAGTCCAATGGAGCTGTTTCTAGAGACGCATGTGCGGAGTCAAGACCGCCAAAAGGGGGTGCAGCAGTTCGTGGACAACCGTGCTCAGCACTTCGTGGTATGTTCGTTCATTCATTTTATTTTGTAAGTTATTATTTTCTTGAATTGCATCTTGAATTGCATTTGATGATTTTTTTACCGATGGAATTTTCAGGAGACCTATAATAGCCGGTTGAGGGAGAGATATGGGGACAATCCGTCGACCCATCCAGATTTCGATCCAGATTTGTGGATGGAGGCGGGATCGTCTGGTGGACCCGATAAAAATAGGGTCTACGGGCTCTCCAACACTACGGCTGACAACTTGCGGTCGACTCGTAGTGTCTCAACTGTTGGAAGCTCTCCATCAGTATCGAACACCCAGTCTGAGGAGTTCATTGCGTTGAAACAACAATATCAACAACTCTCGACGAATTATGATGAGCTCCGTCAAATAGTCATGGAGATGAGATCAAAGATGGGTGACGATACTTGTGCAGCTTCTTTTTGGTCGTATGGTCCCGGGAACAACCAGCCTCCTCCTCCTCCTCCGCCTCCTCCTCCAGCTCCGCCGCTATTCTAGTTTAATTTTGCTTTTTAAACACATTAAATTTGTAATGAATATTATTTAACATTACTTTTACATTATTAATGTTTAATGCATTTCTATTTGTTTATTAAGGTTTTTTACAATTAATAAATTATTTTTTATATATATTTTAAATAACTACCGACGGATATACCGACGGATACTATCCGTCGGTATTTAACAGAGAGTTGCCGAACAATTACCATCCATGCCATCATTACCGACGGCATCACCGACGGATATAATCCGTCGGTTACACAGAGAGTTGCAACAAAATTACCAGTCATGCCATAATTACCGACAGATTTGCCGTCGGTAATGCCGTCGGTAATTACCCTTGAAATTACCGACGAATTTATTCCATCGGTAATGTTCCCGCGGGAAACTTTTTTTTGGCGCGGGCGTATCCGTCTGTAAACCGTCGGTGTTTCCATCGGTAGGTGGTTTTTTTTATTTGCGACAGTATTAGCGACGGAAATGGGATTTACCGACGACCGTTTTACCGACGGACGTGGTACGTCGGTGAGTCCGTCGGTATTATTTTCACCGACGGATTTCATTACTGTCACCGACGAAATTGGTCCGTCGGTAAAACTGGATAATGTTGTAGTGTTATATATACTAGTTTGATTCTTTCATGCTATGATTGGGATGAAACATTTTTTTCTTGTGGGTGTGTTGTTAACTTTATTTTACCATTAAACAAAAACAATTTAACAGTAGACTGAAAAGTTTATAACTTAGTTCAGTAAAATAGATATAGAATTATATATAATAATAAATTTGTTGATTCAAATTAATGATTAAGTAGGAAATTAAGATAAATATGTTATTTTTCAGAAGAAGAAACTAAAGTAGAATATTTGTTTCGGATTATATCCTTAAAATTTTAATTAGTTTGAATTAATAAAATTGAATTATATTTTATCAAATTTTGTATCAACTCAATATTAAAAAATTATTTTTAATATTATAAGAGTCCCCTATAATAAATACTAACTGAAATAAAACAACAAATCTAATGATTAAATTTTAATTTTTTTAAAAAAACTTTATGATGATTCGTGCCTTTTTTCTATATTGTATTCCATGTTTTTTTAATTTTTTTTTTTCATCGCCTTCCATGTTCATAATTCTAAATATCATTTCATAATTTATCAAGCATTAATTTTATAAAATTGAATTATAATTTTTAAATAAAAAACAAAAAAAAAACCTAATAAAAAAATGATTGAGAAAAAAAATGATATAATTCTAAACATTATTTTTTGATATTATTTTTTAATAATACCATAAATACATGCAGAAAACAAAGTGCTTACTTCAGCTAGGCCCAAAAGAACAAGAAATTCATCTTGATAATAATTTTGGAAAATTTTCATTAAGTCAATGAAGTAAAACATTAATGCTTAAGATTTTCGGGGAAAAAACTTAAATGATTGGCTGAAGAACTTCAAATTCATCAAATTCCTATAAATTATTAATTTTAAATAACATCCTCATGATATTTGCTACTAATATTTTTTTAACATAGAATGTCTTATACAAGAAACTTCCTTTATAGGTAATGAGCTTTTTTTACTCCGGTAAGGGTAATTATTATTTTTTAAAATATTTTTTATTTAGAAATATATTAAAGTAATATTTATTTATTATTTAAAATTTATTTTTAATATTAATATATAAAAAAAATCTAAAAATACTAAATAAAATTAATTCTAAATAAAACAATTTAAATTTTAAATAAACAATATTTTAATTGCAATTTAAAACATATTTTTAATTTTGATTGGCTGGGTGTCATTTTTGAGTGGGTTGATGTGTAAAGAAAGGTGCAGTCACAACTTCTATTCATGATAACATGAGAATATATAAAGATAAAGACATTTTAATAAAATATTCCCGTTAGGTAATATTAGATTATATTAAGTTTTTATATTTTTATTATAATCTTGTATCGATTATGGGTAACTATTTTTATATTTACTATTGTAATCTTGTATTATAATTAATTATAGGTCATCATGGTTTTTATGACTAATTATATTTATTTTCCTTGTAATTCTAAGTATGATACTATATATTATGAGTGATCATTTTCGATTCGGTTTGGTTTTTATAAAAAAAATAATCAAACCAAAATTAAAAAAAAAAAAAAAAAACTGAAACCAAATCAAAACTGGTTCAAACCGACCGATTTCAGTTCGATTCAGTTTAATTTTTAGGACAAAACCCGGTTCAAACCGGTTTGACTCGGTTTTTTCAATTTTGGCTCGTTTTTTTTTAGGTTTTTCAGTTTGGGTTCAGTTCAGTTTTTTTGATTTTATACTTATAAAACTAAAATCAAACCAGTTAATTTTTAAAAAATTTAATTGGTATAATCGATTTGTTTTCACAATTTAGCTTTTTTTGTTATTTCTTAGTTTAATCGGTTTTTTAATTATTATTTTTTTTTTTGCTCTTTTTTATTGTATATACGAGTCTTATATAGTTGTTTTGATAAAAAATGTGAAAAACTTTTTTCTTCAGTCTTGTATTTTGTGATGATATCGGAGCCCTAGATGTTTTAATTTCTTTTTCCTCATTTCAGGTTTTTGTTGGCTTCTATTTTTCTACACTAAAAAAAATACAGTCAGTCCATTGTTATTGGTGTTCTCAAGCTTTATTTTCAAAACATATTGAATCGTTAGGTACACCTTACGTCCTTCGATGTGAAATGACATCTCTATCAAAGTTTCCACGTGTCGTCCCCATAAGCCTAAAGTTTCTACCATGTAACAACTATCGACTCACATTATAGTGATTCTACCATAACTCTAGTAAATATGAGTTAATTTAAAGGATAGAAATACAAATTAGAGTACAAGAAACCATTTTTGAAATGATTAGCATGAATTAATAGGGCAGGAGAGAGAGAAAATGATATAGAGAAAAATAAAAAAATCATTGACACCCAATAATCACGCACTTTATAAGAATAAAAAAGATGATGCATCACTCGAAACATCATCGTAAATAAAAGATTTTGATGATTGAATACCTCGCACGTGGTTATATATGTGTTGTACATGTCAATAACTTTTTTGTTATATAATATTTAATTTTTAAAAATTATCAAACAATCATTGAGTAAACTTTAAAATAAAAAAACATAATAAAAAGACTAAAACGACCTTGAGACCAACCTTAATTGTTTTTTCATTTTAAGGGTAATTCGGTTACTTTACTATTTAAACAAAGATGAATATGCCCCTTTATATAAGTTTAAAGTGATTTTACTTTTAAGAATGTAAGCGTAATTTAAGTGCGAAATATATTTAAAAGATAAAAAAAAAAAATCTTGACAAAAAGTATTTTTTAAAAGAGTAATAAAATCATTTCATTGTACTAAACAAATATAGAAAAATCAATCCTAAAAGCAGAGACCTTGACTATTGAGAAGTCTAGAATTCAGGTCACAAGGACCTTCTTGAGTCCAAACTCACCAAATTTAGTTTTCATGAGTGGGAATAATTTTTTATTAAAAAAAAACATTGTATGTCACACCCAGACATCGCAATGACTTTTAAAAAACTTTATTGGAAAAAAAAACAGATATATGACATTTTATTCTTTTAAGGGAAAAGATTTTATTTAAGGAGTCGTCATCTAGTATTATAGTCACTAAGAACCTTAACTGGTCAACAGAAATTTTATGATACGAGACTGGTTACGCAAAAGAAAAGATGTTATCATCTCTTAAGCGTCCTACCTAAAACAGGTTGCATTGTTGGTTTTGTCTTAAATTGCTAAAAGTTTATTTTTCTCTTTTTTTTGTTTTTCCTATAATGTTCCTGACTTTTGCATTAGTGAACATTTACCTCCAAATATTTTTAACTTTGACGTTGATAAATATTGTACAAACTCAAAAAGCACGATATTCTTGACTCTAATATTAGTAAATAAGTGCACAAGATTTGGATTTTTAATTGAAGAAACAATTTTTTTTTATATCTTTCTCTTTTTGTTTGCCTTTTTTTTATTTACTCTTTTTAGACAAGAAGAAAAAGATAAATTGCATAATATATTTGTATTTAACAATAATAGTATGTAGATTGAACATGTAACTTAGAAAAACAATATGCAAAGAAAGAAAAAAAAACAATACGCAAAGGAATCATAAATAAATCAATAAAGATTTTTAAATATTTTTGAATTTGTTTTTATATTTAAAAAGAGCTTGATTGTGAAAATATCAAAACAAAAAAAAAATACATGAGATCAAAAGTAGCTTGAGCTGAATGGGCTTGAGGTTAAGACCCAGCCCACTCTTTTACCATTTACTAGGCTCAGTCTAGCCCATCCGTACAGGCTGGGCTAGACCCAGCAGGTTCAAACCCGGTTACTGGCCCAAGCCAGTAACCCAGTTTCCTTCCTTTTCTCTTTATTTCTTTAACCTGCAGGCGTTCGTGAACTGTTCACGAACGCCTGCTACAGCAACATGGTAATTAAAATTTAGGGAGGGGGGGGAAACAAACTTACCTGAGCGAGCAGCTACTGGGAGCAAAACGGATGGCGATGGAGACTGGCGGGTGGCGCCCCTGCGATGACCCTCCTCTAGTTGAGGCCACCTGACCTGCTAGTTGAGAATTAAGATCGTCCAAGAGTTCAAATCTAGGAATGAGAGCGTCAAGATTTTAATGATTTTTTTAGTATTAGCATAAAAGATATATGCTGGATTTTGAGCCAAAATAACCACCATAAAAAGCAGCATAGTCTCCTTTTTTTATCTAGTTCAAAGCTAATCTCTCAGGTTTTATTCATTTTGGGTTCGTAAATATTAAATAAAAGGTGGATACGCTGCCCAAACCTCCCTTTTTTTTTTCTTTTTTTATTTTAATATTAACGGGTAACTGTTATCATTATTCTTTTTATATTTTAAAATTATTATGATTGGGAATGAAAAAAAAACTGAAAAACCAATTAAACTTAGAAAACTGAAAAAAAAATAACCGAAAAAACTGAACCGTAAAAAAAATCAATTAAAATTTTTAAAAAACTGACCGACGCGGTTTTATAACCCTAAATCAAAAAAATTGAGCCAAATCAAATTGAACCTAAATCAGAAAAATTAAGCCAAATTATTTTTTAAAATATTTTTAAAATATAAAAACAAATAGTACAAACACAAGTTGTACACTATGTAATATGTAACTATGAACATTGAGTTGTTTGTTTTTTGTATTTAGAAATATTTAGATTCTATGGTACAATATTGGTTACGTAAAAGAAAAGATGTTATCACCCCCTTAAGTGTCCTACCTTGTGTCCTACATAAGGCAAGTTGCATTTTTGGTTTTGTCTTAAATTGCTAAAAGTTTGTTTTTCTCTTTTTCTTTTTTTGTTCTTTCTATAATGTTCCTGACTTTCGCATTAGTAAACATTTACCTATAAATATTTTTATCTTTAACGCTGGTAAATATTGCACAAACCCAAAAGACACGATATTCCTAATTTTAGTGCTCGTGAATAAGTTCGCAAGATTTGGATTTTTAATTGAAGAAGAAACAATATTTTTTATGCCTTTCTCTTTTTTTTTTTACCTTTTTGTTATTTACTCTTTTTAGACAAGAAGGAAAAAATGCATTACATACCAGATTTATATTTAACAGTAATAGTCTGTAGATTGAACATGCAACATAGAAAAACAATATGCAAAGAAAGAAAGAAAGAAAGAAAGAAAACAACACATAAAGGGATTATAAATAAATAAATGAAAATCCCCAAATATTTTTGAAATTTTTTCATATAAAAAAAGTAGCTTGTTTGTCAAAATATCAAAACAAAAATAAAAGGGAAATAAAATACATGAGAAAGTAGCTTGTGCTGGATGGGCTTGATACCCAAACCTGGCCCACTCTTTTTTAATTTACTGGGCTCAGTCTAGCCCATCCGTACAGGCCGGGCTAGACCCAGCAGGTTCAAACCCGGTTACTGGCCCAAGCCAATAACCCAGTTTCCATCCTTTTCTCTTTATTTCTTTAACCTGCAGGCGTTCGTGAACTGTTCATGAACGCCTGCTACAGCAACATGGTAATTAAAATTTAGGGAGGGGGGGAAAACAAACTTACCTGAGCGAGCAGCTACTGGGAGCAAAGCGGATGGCGATGGAGACTGGCGGGTGGCGCCCCTGCGATGACCCTCCTCTCCTTCTATCTCGCTTCTCTGTCTGTTGTTGTTCTTCTATTTCTCTCTGTCTCTATCACACTCTTTGGTTTTTCCTCTGTTTTCCTCCCTTTCTTCTCTTTTGTTTTCTCATCTGTTCTCCCCTCTGCCATCTGTTTGCTTTTTCCCCCCTCTCCTTGTGAACTCCCTCCCGTGCCCTTTATAGGCATTCCCTCTCGCTGCTTATCCTTCCTTGATAAGGATAGAATTTTAAGACCTTTTGTTTTGGCAGGATTGGAACCTCCACAGTCCCGCCATTGTTGGATTGTCGGTGATGGTTTCCTTGATATTGTTGTTAAAAATGGGGTTATAACAGTATATTTAAGAACAAATTAGCGAAACAAGTTTTTGGCAAAAAAGCACTGTTTTGTACATGTTGTAATATAAAAACATAACATTTAAGAAGTCGCTAGTGAGAAATGTGACATTTCATAGAAAGTTTTAAAATGAGATGACAAAATTGCAATGAGAAGATAAAAGAAAAAAGAAAAAAGAAAAAAGGATCATAGAGATATATTGAAGTTCTAACACTATCAATATTATTAGAAATATTTGAATGTGATAAATTTAACAACTCCAAAACTAATCACCATATAAGGAGTGGGCCACATGTTCTGCCTAAAAACAAGTGAGTCAACTATTATCTTTGGATAGTATGAATAGTTCACTTTGGTTATTGTTTGTGATTTTTTTTTTATATAATTATTGAATTTATCATGTTAAATTTTTTTATGATTTTTGTTGTTATAATCTAATTTTTAATATTTTTATTTTTATTTTTATTTTTATATAATAAAAAGAAAATGAAATGGGAAAATTTGAATGAAAGAAGAAAAAATAAGATTTAGGTCAAAACAACACAAATAAAAAGTTTTTAAAGATCAACCGGGGAGAAATTGTAAATTTAGAATTCAATTTTGCTAGAAATTGAAAGAATTGATGAGTTTGGAGACCTAATTAAATTTTGAATTGGTTTAATTAATGATATCAAGAGTTTAATTAATGATTTAATAAATTTGATGACTTAATTAAGTTTAGAATTAGTTTAATTAATGAAATTAGGAGTTTAATTGAAGAAATATCAAAGTTTGGCAATGATTAGAGGTAAATTTGAAAGAAATTAGACATCAGGGACCGTTTTGTAAACGGCGTGTCTACTTACAATTTACCCAGGGTTCTGATTAAAACAATTCCGAAACATCAAGGACCAAACTGGAACTGTCCATCCCAGCCGAGGAAACGACGTCGTCCCAGGGAGGACTGTTCATCCTCTTCCTCCCGGGAACACGGTCATTCCAGCCGAAGAAGGCAACGAAAAAATGCCCAGGCAATATCGAATTCTCACAAAAAACAGAGCCATTTCAATGCCCAGATTGTTGCAGTTTCCTTCGCCTCCATGACTCTCCGTTTAGGCAGGAAATTTGGCCCCCAACAATCCGATAACGGCAGGACTGTTGGTGTTGTTATTTCACCAAAATTGTGCCTAAAACAGGATCAACATCCACAGGAAGATAAGGACGGGGCTCTATAAATACCAGCAGAGGGAATGAACTCTTGGGAAAAAAAAAAAACAGAAGAACAGAGAGAACAAACGAGAGAGAGAGAGAGAGACAACACAAAGACAAGAGAAGAAGAAACAGAGGGGAGGAAAACAAAAGGCAGAAGGAGGAACCCCAGTTCCCCAGCAACGAGCGTCACCAACCTCGTCTCCAAGCGCAGCAGTAATTTAATTAACCAAGCACTGTGGAAACCGGGTTACTGGTCTGAATCAGTAACGGGGAAGGGCTGGCTGGATCCAGCACAACCTGTATGACTCGGCTCGATCCAATCCAATATTAAAGAAAAGTTGGTAGGATTTGGGCTTCAGGCCATCCAGCTCAAATTATTTTTGCTAAAAGTGTGTTAGGCAAAATACACCTTTATATCTTATCTATGTATTTTATTTTCATTTTATTTTTTATATTTAGTCACACTAGCCACTTTTCGATATTAGAATATTTTAAAAATATTTGGGGATCTTCGTGGATTTATTTGTGGGCTTTTTGTGATTTTTTTTTCTTCTTCGCGTTTTGTATTTTTTTCTACTATGTGCTCAATATGTGGACCGTTATGGTTAAATGCAAATCTTTTGTGCAATGCTTTTTTTTTTATTATTATTTTCTAGAAAGAGTAAACAAAAAAAAGGTAAATAAAAAAGAAAAAAGGCATAGAAAAGATGTTTCTTTTTCATTAAAAATTTAAAATTTTACAAATTTATTCAGTGATGCTAAAGCAAGGAATATCACATTTTTTTGAGGTAGTGCAATATTTACAAACACTAGAGTTAGAAATATTCATAAGTATTGTTCACTGATGCTAGAGTCAGGAACATGATAGGAAGAACAAAAAAGAAGAGGAGAACAAATTCTTAGCAATTTTAGACAAAACCAGCAATGCAGTCTGCTTCAGGTTCGATGCTTATGGGTAATAACATCTTTCTTTTTGTGTAACCAGTCTCGTACCATTGAATCCGTGTTGACCAGTTAGGGTTCCTAGTGACCATAATATTAAGTGGCGACTACTTGAACTAGACATTTTTCTTCAAAGAACAAAATGTCAAATATTTGTTTTTTTTTCCAATCAAGAAATTTTTAATCGGTCGTTGTAATATCCAGATGTGACAGACCTTTTAAGGATGATCAATAAGCATGCGAGAGACCTTTTGAGACTATATAGTAACCTACCCCCATGATACACTTAACAACTAGAAACGATCTACTAGGTTATACCATATGTAATCTCATTATGGAAGGCCACCTTGAAATGACCAAGATTGAAATTGCTTTTGATAATTTTTCATTTTTGATAAATTTTCAACCTGGGCAGGCTGCCTATCAGAATTAGGCCACCCGAAAAATCTCTGTATTTTTCCACCACCTTTCATTTTTCATCCCTAAAATAGTGTGTTTTCTAACCCTACCTCTTTTCGGGCGCGCCTTTGAGCCATCGACCATCTAAGGTAGCGCGTTTCCTAACCCTATGTCATTTCTTTTTCATTTGGTCTTTATGAGAGATCTGGCTGATCATCCATTGGTTTCGAGTGTGCCTTCGAGCCCTCGACCATCTAAGGTAACGTGTTTTCTAATCCTACTTCATTTCGAGTGCGCCTTCAAGCCCTCGACCATCTAAGGTAGTGTGTTTCCTAATCTTACCTTCTTTCGAGTGCACCTTTGAGCCCTCACTTTCTTTCAAGTGCACTTTGAGCTCTCATCTCCCCTTCGAGTGCTCCTTTGAGCTCCCATCTCGAGGATAATGCACCAATGAGACCCCTTCTTTGTATTTTTCTACTTGGATATGTCACCCATTATAACGAGACTCTTTCTTTATATTTGTCCATTTAGATAGGTCACCTATTAAAATGAGACCCTTTTTTTTGTATTTTTTTTTTAAAATGAAATCTCTCTTTGTATTTTTCACCATCGAGCTGATCGTCTGGAACAATGAGACCACTTGCGAGGTTTCTCGCATTTTAGCATCGGGCAGGTCGCCTGGAAAAAATGAGACCACTCACTAAATCCTTCGCGTTTCTTCTTTCTATCGGGCAGGTCGCCTGGAATAGTTAGACCACTAACGAAACCCTTTTCGTGTTTTATTCTATATCGGGCAGGTCGTTTGGGATAATTAGACCACTTACAAAATCCTTCGTGTTTCTCCTTCCTATTATGCAGGTCGCCTAAAACAATTAGACAACTCGTGAAACTCTTTTTGCATTTTATTCTTCATCGGGTAGGTCGCTTGAAACAATTAGACCACTCGCAAAATCCTTCACGTTTCTCCTTTCTATCAGGCAGGTCGCATGGAACAATCAAACCACTCGCAAAAGAGGGAAACAAGGGGCAAGAAAAAATAGAGTTAAACAGGAGGGAAGAAAACATAGAGAGTTAAACCCAGCTTTATCTTCGTTCCAGAACTCAAGCAGAATAGGCAAACCAAAAATAAAAAAAGTCGAAAAGACACTAAAGGCAGGGAATATTGGGTAGTCGTTAAACTATGACCATCCATTCCGCTTGTTCACCTCCAAAATTATCTCAAGACAAGGTAAGAGTTCATCCCCTTGTTTGTTTCCTTTTAAATCTTCTTCACCTTTAAGTACTGTGTGAAGGAAATTAATTACCTTCGCACTGTACCATGCATGCGTGAACAAGTTCACGCGTGCTTCACCCTGCTACGTCACTAGCTTGGGCCAATGACGAGGCCGCATTGGCTGGGTTCCGCTCAGCCCACTTTGGTTGAGCCGAACCCAGCCCAGTAAAAAAATAATAAATAAAAATGCAGGGGTCGGATCTGGGTTTTAGGCTTAGCCGGCCCAAATTATGTTTACTAAGGATGTGTTTAGCAAAACACACAATTATGCCTTGACCATAATTTTTATGCCCATTTAGTTTGATATTTGGCCAAACAAGCACCTTTTTTATATTAGAAAATTTCAAAAATATTTGGGAATCTTCGTTGATTTATTTGTGAGCCCCTCGCTTGTCTTTTTTCCTTTGTGTTTTGTATTTTTTTTTTCTATGTGCTCAATTTATGGACTGTTACTGCTAAATGCAAATCTGTTGTGCAATGTTTTTTTTTTCCGTTTAAAAGGGCAAATAATAATAAAGTATAAACAAAAAGAAAATGGCATTTGAACAATTTTTCTTTAAGTTCATTTTTTTTTGTGAAATTATACACTGATGCCAAAGTCAGGAATATCATAATTTTTTGGGTTTGTGCAATATTTACTAACATCAAAGTTGGAAATATTTGTATGAACTGTTCACTGACACCAGAGTCAGGAACATGATGGGAAGAATAAAAAAAATAAGGGAGAAAAAGCAAAGGAACATTTTCTTAGTAATTTTAGACAAAACCAACAATGTAGTCTGTCTTAGGTAGGACGCTAAAGGGGTGATGACATCTTCCCTTTCAAGTAACTAATCTCGTATCATTAGAATCTCTATTGACTAGTTAGGGTTTCTAGTGACCATAATACTAGGTGGTGACTTCTCAAACTAGACATTTTTCTTCAAAGAACAAGATGTCAAATATTTGTTCTTTTTTCCAATCAAGAAATTTTTAATCGGTCGCCGCAATATCCAGGTGTGACAGACCTTTCAAGGATGATTATTAAGCATGCGAGAAACCCTTTGAAACTATATAGTAACCTACCCCCGTGATACATTTAACAACTAGAATCGACTTGCTAGGTTATACTATGTGTAATCTCATTATGGCTAGCCCAACATGCGACATCTTGAAATTCAAGATCATTGGGTGCAAATAGTCGTCATATAGGATACAAGAGTCTGAGTTGTTACAGTTGATAAAAGGGGACTGACTTAAATTGAAAGCTGAAAGGTTTATCAAAAACTCAAATTTAAGCAAGACTGGACAAGGATCCCCTCATTAGCATGATGACAACATTAAGTCCCTAAAGTCCATGAATAAACGGCCATTGTCATCCCGTGAAGGGCGAGTCTATATTGAATTTGCATTTCCTTGTTGATACCATCATCACTCATACATGATTGCATAATTTTCATTTACTAGTCTAAAATATAGGTTCCTTATTGAAATGCACCTATAACACTCGACTGCGAAAAAGACAAATGAAAAATTAAGAAATAGCCTAGTTGGAGGCCTAACACCGAAAAGAGTTGGAAAGTCTTAGATAAGAAGTCGCAAGGCTTACTAGTCTACTTGAATAAACCTTGGGATCTAAACATGGAGAAGCAAAAATTACGGTTCAGTCTGAACCTTTGCTCGTAAATCCATAGAATCTGGAGGGAAATGAGGTGTTATTTGAATCTCAACAGGATATGTATTTCCAATTTGTTGAACCAGCATATCCCGTTAGAATGTCATTTACCATTAACTTTACAGTGAAGAAATCTCAAAAGAACAAGATGGTAAAAAAAGATGGCCTAAACAAATTCGTTATCTTATAGCAAAGAATGAGGGCATTCAAGGGAACTAGCCTACATGACCATATAAAGGTTATTGAGATGTGTTTGGTGCCAAACGTGATCATTCCTGAAAATTTTAGAATGCATGAATTCTTCAAATATACAAGAACTTATTGTCATGTAACTCATCTTAAGGCATACTACAACAAAATAGTTGAGGTGGTCTATGATGAAAAATTATTGATTCACTCCTTTCAAAAAAAGCTTGAGTGACGTTGTCCTTACTTTGTATATGCGGTTGGATAATACCAAGGTATAAAAGTAGAAGGACTTCATTGATGCCTTCATTAGGCAATATAAGTTCAATATGGATGTGGGCCATGATAGTTCAAGCTTGTAAGCTACAAAAAAGGACAATAAGGAGTCCATAAGAAAATACACCTAAAGGTGATGTGAGGTAGCTGTACAGGTTAATCCTTCTTTGTTGAAAAAAAAATATGATCAATTTATTTGCCAACACTTTCAAGACCATATACTTTGAATACGTAATTAGAAGCTTTGCACAATATTTTTCTGACTTGGTTGTCATAGCTGAGAGAATTGAACAAGTCATCCGGTTAGGAAGGATTGCTGACTTAACTGATGAGAAAAATTTCACTTGAAAAAAGAAAGAAACTACCAAAACAAAGACATTTAGAAATCAATCATCTTGAAGGCGAAGCTATTGTGTTATTAGGCCAAGACTAGTCTACGCATGACCTCAACTACCTATTGGAAAAGGTGCTCTTGTCAAGGAATTCATAAGAGAGGGACGGTTAAAAGATTCTAGAAATTTCAATCAATAATTGCTAAGTGTTTAGCCTTTTTATGTGTTACCTTGCTAGTAATCATAGCCCAAAATGTTAGTATAAGGTCTTTGTTGTTAAGCCTCCTTTCTAAAAATTCAATGAAATAATGAGTTGTCTTTCAATTGTGTTTTTTTTCCTTTGATTTATAGCCAAAAATCCTGAAAGGGGTTCCCTCTAAGAGCCCACGAATACACTTTTAAAGCCTCGTATGATCTCATAGACGTGATTCATTTCTTTTACCAAAATCTTTCCCCCCATTGAAGTTTTGAAAAATTGAACTTGCATTTTAATTTAAAAAATGATTTGATGTTTATTTAAAATCATATTTTTGACATTCTACTTGTAGAATGACACATGAATCAAGCAACTCTTTCATGAAGGTGACTAAACTCTAAACCAAAATACACGAATAGAAAATGAATTATCACCCTCACATCATGGCTCTTATGCCATGTGTTTTGAATGTATGCATAATGGTATGTAGTAGACTTGTTTTTCATAGACTCATGAAATGCATTTCTTTGTGAAAGTCTAAACTATCACACTAGACAAGGTCAAAGTTTATTGATCTTAATAGGTTGTGCTTAAAATGAGGAAATGTCATCTTTGTTATTCCTTGCACATTCTAAAATGAATATATCTCTTATGGTTCCATTTTGAGCCTGAATAAATTTTCTTTCATGAAAACCTCGACTAGGATCACACCTCACACTAGGGACAAGTGAAAATTTCAATGAAAAAAAACAAGTAGAAAAGTCGTGAGAAAGCCAAAAAGGCAAAAGAGCCCATGAAACTCAAATGCTAGGAGGTATGCCCAAATCACAAGAAAAAATGATGGCTGAAATAAAGTGAGTATGTCCTAGCCAAAACAACAAAAAAGGGCAAACGAAAGAAGAGCAGCAAAAAAAATGAAAGATACAAAGAATCGAACTGCTGATAGTGATCCTTAGTCTTTGAAACCTTAAAACACTCTTTGAGCCTTATAAATCCTTTTATTTTATGGTCAAAAACCACAACTTACATTACGTACCTATAAAAGTTTATTCTAATCAAGCAAGCAAACAACCTGGAACAATAAACGATGCTCTCAAAATACAAAGAGTATTTTTCATAAGATTTATGTCATTGAGAACAAACTACTCATTATTATTCATGTTGATAAAATGATTGTTCAAAAAGAAACAAATTTTTCCAAAAAAAAACCTAAAGCTTTTTCTTGAGCCCTTCACTTTGAAACCCACAAAAGCAGAAGGTCACCTCATGATGTACTTTCAGTGACAGTAATGTCGTCAACACAAGAGAAAATCATCTCATTTTCAAGAAATAACGAGGGAGTTGCAAGATTTCAAAAGCAAATTATTTTAAACTCACATTGAAATAATTTTTGTTTTCAAAATGCAAGATTTCAAGATTCATTCTAGACAAATATCCCTTCATCAAAATCGAAAATGAGAGAAATGAGAAAATGGTTGCTTGAAACCATTATTTATCTGAGTCGCTCATAGAGCACACTTAGGGGCGATGGCCAATACAAATAGGAAATGACCAATACAAGGGGGCAACATTGTGTTTAGAAAGAAATTTGATCCCTTCTAGATAACTATGAAAAAGGGAACATTTCCTACAATAAGACAAGGGGGCATTTTGATTCACAAAGGCCAGCTTCATCCTTTCAACAAGTTATACTAAATGTTCTTAGCAGTACGACGGGGAGTGATGAATGATCCTCCTAAATTATTCAACGAGACAGAAAATCTCTAATAAGCAAAGGGGTCATGATGGGCACCATTAAGGCTGAGTTGGGTAAATAAATCTTAAAAAAAAACTTATATGAGCTAACTCAAGTGGGCTAGAAGCCAAACAACGAAGATGACCCAAATCAAAGATAGCAAGTCGTCACCAATCAAACAACAAGAAGATTGATAAGAAAGGGGGACCTATATTTCAAAGCAGGTAAAGATGCATGTATATCATTTAAACTTTAAAACATTTAAAAATGCGTTTTGCAAATTTCATAAGAGAAATCCCTGATGGGATCCATTAAAAGGAAAGCCACCTTGAAATGGCCAAATTGAAAATGCTTTGGAAAAATTTCTCACTTTCGAGAAATTCGTGACATGGGCAAGCCGCCCGTGAGAATTAGGCCACCCAAAAAATCTGTATATTTTTCAATTTGGAAAGTCACCCATCATAATGAGACTCTTCAAGTTTTGACCTGGGCAGGCCACCCATAAGAATCAAGCCACCCGAAAAATCTTTGTATTTTTCCACCTAAGAAGGTCACCCATTACAATGAGACCCTTTCTGAAAATCCTCATATTTTTCCATCTGGGCAGGTCACTCATTACAATGAGACTATTTCTAAAAAATCTTTATATTTTTCAAGAAAAAAAATTAAAAAAAAAAAAAATAATCTCTCTCTGTATTTTTCACCATCGGGCAGGTCGTCTAGAACAATTAGACCACTTGCGAGATTCCTTATATTTTATCATCAGGCAGGTCTCCTGGAACAATTAGACCACTTATGAAATTCTTCGCATTCTTCTTCCTATCGGGCAGGTCACCTGAAAATAATTAGACCACTCGTAAAATTCTTCGTATTTCTTCTTCACCATCGAGTAGGTCACCTAGAATAATTAGACCACTTGCGAGTTTCCTCGCATTTCATCATCAGACAAGTCGTCTAGAATAATTATACCACTTGCGAGATTCCTCGTATTTTATCATTGGGCTAGCCGCCTAGAACAATTAAACCATTCGTGAAATTCTTCGCATTCTTCTTCCTATCAGGCAGGTCACTTGGAATAATTAGACAACTTGCGAAATTCATCGCATTTCTTCTTCCTTATCGGGCAAGTCACCTGAAATAATTAGACCACTTGTGAGATTCCTCGTATTTGATCATCGGGCAAGTCGCCTAGAATAATTAGACCACTTGTGAGATTCCTCGCATTTTATCATCGGGCAAGTCGCATGGAATAATTAGACCACTTGTGAAATCTTCGCACTCTTTTTACCGTCAGGCCGGTCTACTAGATACAAAAACTAGAGGAATATCAACTACATTTAAAGGGTTTTATCTAGATCCAAGAAATGAAGTTGTATCTATCCTAAATCAAGTTTTTCCTGAGCTGGGTATTAAAATAGAAGATTGCAAAAAATTACTTGGATAGAATCAATCATATTCTTCTCTGGCTTAAGTGATGGAAGTTTAGTGTCCAACTTGAAAAATTGGTATATAAAAGAGAAGAACTACTTCAAGGTCAAATCAAACTACGTGAGGAGAAATATTTCTTTCGAGGGCATAAGAAAAGCTTTGGACATAATTGAAAAATGATTTAACAAAATAACATACTTTAGGCTGTAATGTCTAAATCAAAATATTCTTGATAAAGGGATAATAATTACTTGGATAGAATCAATCATATTCTTCTCTAGCTTAAGTGATGGAAGTTTAGTGTCCAACTTGAAAAATTGGTATATAAAAGAGAAGAACTACTTCAAGGTCAAATCAAACTACATGAGGAGAAATATTTCTTTCGAGGGCATAAGAAAAGCTCTGGACGTAATTGAAAAATGATTTAATAAAATAGACATACTTTAAGCTGTAATTTCTAAATCAAAATATTCTTGATAAAGGGATAATAATTACACTGAAAAACAGGTCACTAAAAGGTTAAGTCAAACCACTTATGTCTTTCTTGATATTGAGAGGACCATGATAAATTGCAAGATATTATACTTGATCTTCAAATATAAATTATTGAATTGATAATAAATTAAATTGTTTAATTTATTTAATCTTATTTTATTTAGAATTATGATCTATATTTAGGCCAACTTATTTGAAAACCTAATAGGTCACACATATAAGAACCATTGGTCAAAAATTAAAATGAAATGATTAATCAAGTATAACTTGATTGTAAATAAGTTTTAGAAATTAAGAACTAGAATGTGATTAATACAAGGGAATACAATTCTAAATATGGAAAAATTCACGTAGAGACTTGATTGAATAAATTTCTAAATTATTCTAAAATAATATATGCAATATCATTTAATGAGAAAATTATTATCTTTCTCATTTATAGAGTTTTTAGGTTTTTCTATAACTATGTCACCTATTTCTAGTACAATATAGAGGAAAACTAAACTAGTTGCACAAACACTTGAAACACAAAAAAAAAGCTAGCATTCAAAAGTATAGCAATCTCTCTTTTCTCGAAGGGTTTAAGAGATTTCTCACTTGTGGTTCATATTAAGTCATGCTCTTAATGGTTATTTCAACTCTTAATAAATTTCTCATCATTCATAAAAGAAAAGGCTACTAGTTGTAATTTGTTGGAGAAAAAACACGTTAATTTGCAATGAAAAAATCTTAACAAAAAAGATGAACTATATTTAGTTTTTTTAATGATTATTTATGTGATACTTATTTGTTAATTATACCTAGAATGAAATAAATGAATATCATTAAACACGTTTAAGCTTTATTTTTAGATTTATAGTACAATTGAAATTTGGTTTTAAAAACTAATATTCATAAAATATTATAATGTGAAAAATACTAAAAGATATAGAACTCATCGAATCAAATACATTGATATAAGAATAATATCCGAAATTGTTTTAGAGTTCTTCAAAGAATTATTAAAAAAAATTAAAATATAAAAGGACTGACTATAATTAATTAATTGGAAACCAAAAAACTAGAAAACACGAAAATTAAATAATGGAACCAAAAATTGTGAGCCTGAAGAAATCATTGAAAACTACTTAGTGTAATTGGGCTGAGAACAGCCTTTGTAAAGATCAGGCAAATCCTCGCCTGACCCCTTTTAGCTTTTCCCACAGAGGAACCAATAGACTAGAGAGTCAGATGAATACAAAATAGCATATGCCGGTGGTATCAACACCACTTTACTAATATTACTGAACCAGTCTAGACTCAGCCAGAATAACATTTACGAAGTCGCTAGTGAGAAATGCGAGGTTTCAAAGAAATTTTTAAATGAGATGACAAAATTACAATTAAAAAAAAAGAAAAAAAATCCTATAAATGCATTTAAATTCTGATTATAACATCATCATTAGTACTATGATATAAATCCAACAATATCACAAATAATTATTAATAATGACAGGAGTCGGTCACATACACTGCTCAAAGATAAGTAAGTCATTTACCGTTTTTTGGTAACATGAATTGTTTATTCCAGTCATTGTTGGTATTTGTTTTTTATATTATTAAATTTATAACATTAAAATCTTTTTTATGATATTGGTAATGTTATAATTAAAGTTTCAGTGTATTTTATTACCATCTTTTTTCTTTTAAATTTATACCAACTATTTAATAGTTAATAATTTCTTTAAAGTGTTGCGATTTTCAAATGCGATAATTTTAAATGTCATTTTTTTACTATATATAATTTGTTAAAACTGTTGTGTTATTTTACCAAATCTGTTTCCAAATGTGAAAAAACCGAAATGGACTGAGTAAGCAACTCAGACGATATATTTCGATAACTATGTTCTGGCAGCTGAAATTTTAGTGTATTTTTTTCTTTTATTACTATGTTTTTGTAATGGGTTTTTGTGCCATCTTTTTATTGCCCATTAACCTTTGTATGAACAGTTGAATTTTGGGAAACAGTGGAATTTCCAAGCCAGATTATCAATGAAACTTGTTTTACTTCAAATTATGTAACCATTTGATGTCGAAAAGAACTGTGGCTTTGCAGTTTATTGTTTAAATTTTGAAATATAGGCATAGTTCAGGATTTCCTAAAAACAAATACCTCAAATTAACTTCTTTTATATATTTTCAGATCGTTTTAACATTCTAATATTAAAAATAACTTTTAAAAAATAAAAAAAATATTATTTTGATATATTTCTAAAAAAAAAACAATTTAATCAACAATGATAACCATATTTTCAAACACTTTCATAATCAATAGCTTTTGACCCACCCAATGGTTGGATAATATTCTTGTCTTTATTGTGCTGCCATGGGGAATTGGGTGTTTTTGAAACTTAGTTTCCAGCAATAGAGTTTTACTCTGGACTGGCCGTTACGGAAACCCCTTGTGTTGTTCTTTCAAGTGTAGACTTTTACTTTGGACTGGCTGCTATGGATTGTTCTTTCAAGTGTAGAGTTTTACTTTGGACTGGCTGTTATGGAAATCCCATCACGAAAAAGAAAAAAAAAACTATTAAAGGCCCCTATAAATCTAACGAGATGACAGTCAGCTATGTATTTGTTTGGCAGGTTTATGAAATTTTTGTATTAAATTATAAATTTCAATTAGATTTTGTAGGGGGAGATATCGATGAAAAAATTAAAATATTAATTTTTAATTTTTTAATGATAAAAACAATAATATTTAGATAAATCTGGAAATCAATGAAGGGTTAATTTTATAAGTAATATAAATTTGATTACTAATGAAATTATAGATAGTTTTTTTTAGTGATTTTTTATAATTATCAATAGAATTATTAATGGAATGATGTCGATAATTTTTTTTGTTTGGTATTTTTTTCATTTATAAATCTATCAATAATTATGTTAAAATCATCCGAAATAAGTTTTTCAACAATTATCTACCATCTGTGAGTCTGTAGTAAATATTTAAATATTTTCCTGACAGAATAATGTTTATATGCTGACAATTATTTCTTTGTGGTGTCTGATTTGATAAAAAAAACAAAACAAAAAAAGTATTCGTCCAATTTGTTGCCAATCGTATAAACAGAGGGCACGGCGTTAGTGACCGGTGGTCAACATGTCTTTCTTGACTTTTAGCCATAAGATTTATTCCCTTAAATTAAAATAAAGGTTGTGTTATTAAGATTATTAAAAGAGGATATAAAACCTTAATTGAAGTCTAAATTTATTTGAAAACATTTTTTTTTTAAGTTTAACGTGGGTTTTTAGATCAATTTATATGTATTTTAACTAATTTTGTGAATCCTGAAGTTAATAATTATATAAATAATTATAAATTTTAAACTTTTTACTATTTTATCACCACCTCATTAATTTGAAAACATTATTTAATAAAGAAAATGATGAACATCTACCGAGAACAGAAAAAGGAAACCTGCACACGACTTTTAAGTTGGAGTTGGACTGTGGGATGTTGACAAGGGATTCTCTGATTGGAGCAGTGTTGTCCGCTCATGGCTGTAAAAGATTAAGTATGGATCCGAAGGTCAAAGCACCATACTAACAAGTTAGAAATTGGGAGGCAAGAGAGAAACTCACCAAAACTTAATTATTATTATTTTTATTTTGTTATTTTTTTAAATTGTTTTGATATAATGATATCAAAAACAATTTTTTTTTAAAAAAATATCATTTTAATATATTTCTAAGCGAAAAGCTTTTTTAACCACAATCACTACCACAATTCCAAACAGACGTGTAACAAAACGGTTAAAACACTGTTTTGAAGTGAGTTTTAACATGTTTTTCATTAAAATTTGAATTTTTTTATTTTAAATATGCTGAAATTAATTTTGAAAAGGTATATTTGTTATGAAAAAATATTAAATTGATGGGTTTTTTTTATTTTTTATCACTTACAAAAAATTTTTATCTGTTTTTAAAAATATTATGAAATGAGCATTGCATGCTCACATTTAATTAATTAATTAAATTAAATTAAAAAAATAAATATCTATAAAAATGATAAATCAAAAAATTACAAATAAAAATACTCAAGATTTAATATTTTGAGTTGAATTTTGGTATCTTGCTGAAATATTTAACAAAATATGTCGTCAAAATGGTTAGAAACACTGTTTTGGAGTGAGTTTTAACCTGCTTTTTATTAAAATTTAAAATTTATTTTTGCTTTAAATCGATTAATTTTTTGGTATTTTTGAATCGTTTTTAACATGGTAATGTTAAAAATAAATTTTAAAAAATAAAAAAAATATTTTAATATATTTTCAATAAAAAAAACAATCACTATTATTATACTAATAGATATGCTTTAACTCATCACTTTATTATGTTCAAGTTCTAATATTTAATCTTCCTCCACAGGAAACCCGGGCTCTAGAGCTATGTAGGAATAATATTTTCTTTTTGTTTGGCTTTTGTTTTAGGTTCAGCGTTGAAGATGCATTAAATAATGCCTATAAATGACCCTGCCACCTGGCCTTTAATAAACCTTGATAGCCATCAGCTGACCATGTGAATACCCGAGATAGCCATCAGCTGACCATGTGAATACCCAAGTGGTGATGATAGTATCGGTTATAATAATTTTATATAAAATAAATCAAAATAAATTATGAATTTTAATTTTTAATTAAATCAATATTAAAAGATGAAATTAAAAAAAAATTTAAAAAAAAACTAAGTTAACCTATTAAACTCGCGATCTAAGTTATAAGACTGAGATAACCTTACGAAAAACAAATTGATTAAAAAAACTCAATTAAAAATATATAGAAAACGACTCTAGTCAATCCGCTAAACACATGATCCGAGTCATCTGACCGAGATAACCTAGCTCATAGGAAAAAAAACGACCTAATTTAATCTATCAAATCCACGACTTTGGTCATGAGACTAAAATAACTCTATAGAGAGCAAATCAAAACAAATTATGAAGCTCAATTCTCAATCACCTCTATTGAACCCAATGTTAAATGATGAAATTTGTAAAGATTTTAATTAAAAAAATGACATAAAAAATTATCTAAGTCAACTCGGGTTAACTCGTTAAGCATTATTCTCGGATCATAAGGCCGAAATAACCTAGTAAAAAGTAAACCAAAACAAATCATGAAAGTTAATTCCCAATCTAACACAATATTAAATGATGAATTTGGGGAAAAAGTCAATTAAGAAAACAAATTGAGTCAATTGGATTAACTTGTCAAACATACGGCTCGGGTCATGAGAAGGGAACAACTTAATAAAAAAAATTCAATGTTGAAGGACTTATGACCCGGATCATGAAACAGTGATGACCTTTTAGAAAAAATTAAAAAAAAACAACCCGACTTAACTATCATTAAAATGCCAAAACCAGCGACCTTGATCATCAGACCAAGATATCCCAATAAAAGCAAATAAAAATAGATTATGAAGCCCAATTCTCAACTAACTCAATGTTGAAAAATTAAATTAGAAAAAAATCCAATACAAAATAAGATACAATAAATTACTTGAATCTACTAAGATTAACCTTTTAAGCATTATTCCTGAATCATGAGGCCGAAATAACATAATAGAAAGTAAAAAAAAATACAAATTATGAAATCTAATTCCTAATTAACCGAATATTAAATGATAAAAGAAAAGGAAATTAATTAAGAAAAAATGAGTTAACTATGTTAACCCATCAAATCAAGTTAACCTGCTAAACTTATGATCCATATCATAAAAATATGATAACTTAGAAAATAAATTTAATATTAAAGAATAAAATTACCAAAAATACATCAATTCAAAAAACAAACAAAAAATAGAACACTGTTGCAATGAATAAACAGTTTTGTGAGAATGTTAGAGTAAAACTACATTCTCTTTTAGTTTATAGTTAGATAGATGACCCGCATTTTGTTGCAAGCCAAGCTGACTTTTTTCAACAATGTAAAAAATAATGTCCAAGCGCTAATATTAGATTTTAAAGATCAAAAAAAAAAAAATCCATGACTCAAGTCCATAAAAAGAAAGCTAAAAAAAATAATGATCGTTAATCCCCTAGAATAAAAATATAGAATGATGAAATAAAAAAAAATCAATGAAAAAAAAGTATTAAAAAATAAAGCACCAGCAAAACAAAGTGAGGTTGTCAAAACCCACAAGCAAAACCAAGTGGACGATAATTATTTGATAGGTGGCTCGCGTAATGCTGGGGACCTATTATTTTTTTATCGCAAAAAAGATATTGAGATTATTCATGTTTTTTTTTTAAAGAACAAAATCCAAGATTATGATCATTGACTTAAGATTCAAAAATATTAAAAAGCAATGAAAAAAATGATTCAGCCAAACCTTGTGAACCTGCTGAATTTATGACTCGAGACATGATACTGGAATAACTAAATAGAAAAAAAAAGGGTAAGTCAATAGAGAATACTAATTTCAAAAAAGAAAATTAAAAAAACTGAATTCTTTCATATATTGCCTCAAATTAAATGCTAGGGATCCAATCAATAAATTTAATAAACAACCAAAATAGAGCCAACCATATTTTTCATTGGAGAAAAAAATATATATCAAAATGATGCAAACCTTGTAAACCCGGGTTAAACTATCAAATCTATAATCCATTAAATTCTTTACCTAAGCTCAACCCAAGAGCTTAACACCTAAAAAATTAAAATATTGGATGGTAAAATCAATTAATTCAATTCAAAAATAAAATAAAATTCCTTTAGAAAATCTAAATTTAACAAAGTCAAAAAAACTAAAAGCAAGGTGACCTATGTTTTTTTAAAATTAGCCACAAAAATTTTATAGAAAGCAAATAAAAAAATAACTGGATGGTAAAAGAAAAAAAAAGCTAAAAAACCATAAAAACATGTGTTCGTATCAACTTTGTTAATTGGAGTCAATCTCTTGAACTTGTAAACTGTTAAATTCTACACCTGGACTAACTAAGAAACTTAACCCGACCAACCTGCGGTCCGAAATATGAGATAAGGATAACCCCACAAAAAAAAAGATGAAAATTCACAAAACTAATAGCCTAATAATTCAATATCAAATGATAAAAATAAATAAAAAATATCAAACTCAAATAAGGTAAATCATTAAAACTGGTGAACTGAGTCATAAGAATGCGACAACCCTGTAAAAGGCAGAAATATCACAAAGCAAAATCCTCAATTATAAAATAATTGAAAGAAACTAATTACGGACTAAATTGAAAATAAAATAAATGAAGAAAAAGATAGAAAAAGAGATGAAAAAAATGAGGACCAAAATTTGAAAAACAAATGAATTAAAATTCTAAAGGAAAAAATCAAAAAAATAAAATAAATACAAAGGATAAAAAAACAACAATCAAAAGAATAAGAACCAGATTCTAAACAAAAATAAATTAAATTAAACTTCAAAAAGCATTAAAATCAAAGAAATAGAAATAAAAAGAATGAGGAACTAACCCAAAACAAATACAAAATGGAGGACAATACTAAATTTTTCAAGGCTTGGCACAAAAAACAAGACGCGAGAGATAGAAATGAAGGGAAGGGCCCCATTGTCCATTTGACCTAATAGAAATCGGGTTTGCGGTATTGATACTTGGTTTCTCGCAATTGGGTTCGAGCTCCCAATCCCCGGTCGTCCAAGCAATTATACAAGAATAAATTAAAGCTCAGACGACCCAACATAGTTATGAGATGACCAAGCTTAGGTCCAAGATGACCAAGCTTAGGCGATTGTACGTGAAGCTGTTGTCAAACCTAGGTGGTACATGTGGTTTGTCTAGTCACCCAATTGGTCTCAGCGAAGATATACCTCCACCTCGTCCTCCTCTTCTAGCTTCTTTCTCTTAGATAAATTGTATTTAATCTGAAAAGTTTTTAAATAGTAATAAATAATTGGTTTTTTATTTTAGTTTTATTTCTTTTAATTTGTTTTAAATATTGATGGGATTACTGATGGATTAATGTTTTAGAAAGTTAGAGAAAAGTTACAGGATTTTTCCAGTGACATTTACAAACAGAATTACTAACAGACTAAGTACTTTGAAAAGTTCCAGAAAATTCAAAAACAATTACAGGAATTACCATTAAAAATATGTAAATCACCAAAGGGTTAGTTTCATCGGTAATATGAATTTGATTACTGATGAAATTACAAATAGTTTTTCGGTAATTTTCCATAATCATCAATAAAATTATTGATGGAATGATGCCAGTTATTTATTTTTTGTTTGGAATTCTTTTTCATTTATAAATTTATTAATGATAAAATTTGGACATAATAAAAATCATCAACATGAGTTTTTCAACAATTATCTACCATTTGTGATTCTGTCAGCAAATATTTTCCTGTCAGAATAATATTTATATACTGACAAATTATTCCTTTGGAATCAAACAAAATTCTGGTTGTAATATCAATTCCATATCCAATGGTGTCATCAAAATGGGTTTCTCCCTAGCTTTGGTCCTCTTCCTATCTTTTTTTTTTTTTGGTTTGGGTGCTCTCTGATTTGATAAAAAAACAAAAAAAAAATAATATTCGTCCACTTTGTTGCCAATCGTATAAACGTAGGGCACGGCGTTAGTGACTGGTGGTCAACATGTCTTTCTTGACTTTTAGCCATAAGATTTATTCCCTTAAATTAAAATAAAGGTTGTGTTATTAAGATTATTAAAAGAGGATATAAAACCTTAATTGAAGTCCAAATTGATTTGAAAATATTATTTAATAAAGAAAATGATGAAGATAGCTAATAAATTGATAAACTTCCTATTTCAGGTTATGGCTGAGAGGAAGGGGCACGTCTTTCATCTACCAAGAACAGAAAAAGAAACTGCACACGACTTCTAAGTTGGAGTTGGATGGTGGGGGATGGTGACAAGGGATTCTTTGAGCGGGCACATGGCGAGGCAGTGTTGTTATCTATTAAGAATTATATTTAATTTTAAAGGGTGTAGCTCAATTAATCAAGTTTTGAAATTGTTTTTTAAAAATTACTAGTTTGAGTGTTATAAACTCCAATCATTAGAAACTTACATGATCGTTAACTTTATGATCTCAAGAGATTAATTGATATGCATGCGTGTAAGTTGATTCAGACACTCACGGTTAAAAAAATAAATTAAAAAAACAATATTAAGAGAAAGAACAGATGCTACAGAGAGAAAGGGAAGGAAGAAGAGTAGGCGATCTTACTAGAAAAGGAAGGGTAGAAGGTGACGATGCCGTGGCAGAAAAAAGGTGTAAACGTATTGTCTACTCATGGCTATAAAGGTTAATTCAAGAAGAAAGCATGGATCCGAAAGTGAAAGCACCAAACTACAGGTGATAAAGTGTATTAAGTCTAGAGAAAAATTCACCAAAAATCCATTTATGATATAATAATGGATGGTTTATCTGTATATAATAACACTTAACCATCAAGATTCTACTAGTTTTTTGGTTCGCGAGACCATCTTTAATAGAAAAATACTATTTAATAGAGTTAAATAATTAAAGCATTATTTTGGAGTCAGTTTCAACCTGTTTTAATATACTAATATCAAACATAAATTTTAAAATTTTTAAAAATTAAAAAAATATCATTTTAATATATATCTAAATAAAAAACACTATAAAAAACAATTGCTACTACACTATCGAATATTCTTTTAACTCATTACTGTATTACGTTCAAGTTCTAATATTTACTCTTCATCTACAGTAAATCAATGGCCCTAGAGCTATGTAAGAATAATATTTTCTTTTTGTTTGGCTTTTGTTTTAGGCTCGGCGTTGAAGATGATCTGAGTGATTAAATAAGTGTCACATATATACAAGTAGCACATAATTAAATAAGTGCCACATATCTACAAGAATCCACATGATTATTGGTGTTTTAAATGTGTGAAGTAAAATCTTCCTTGAACATCTCATTTAAGCATATAATGCCTATAAATGACCCTGCCACCTTCCCTTTAATAAACCTTGACAGCCATCAGCTGACCATGTGAATACCCAAGTACGTGGTGGCGTTATTATTTTATTCTGCAATAAATTTTATCTACACAAGAACAAGTGGTGGTTTATACTAGATGATTTACTGCTCTACGTTACGGATTTGGTTAATTTTTTAACATAAAAAAATATTAAGATGTTGTTTAATTTTTTTCCCAGCAATATGAGGGTTGATACGATATAACCTGATTGAATCAACGGGTCAAAAAATAATCTACATAACTCATAAAAACATAGTTGTACTTAAAAAAATTCAAGATGATATATTTTTTTTAATATTATGATAATAACATGTTGGATTGACTTGAGTTAACCTAGTTTAACATGTCAAATCCGCAACCAGGGTTATAAGACCATAATAACTCTATAGAAAGCGAATCAAAATAAATTATAAAGCTTGCTCCTCAATTAAACCAATGTGGAAAGATGAGATTGAAAAAAAAAACTAATTAAGAAAGGACTTAAAAAGGAGACTTGAGTTAACCTGTTAAACCCGTGATCTGGGTAATAAGACTAAGATAACCCTATGAAAAATAAATCGATTAAAAAAGAAATCAATTAAAAAAACATAGAAAACGATCCGAGTCAATCCGCTAAACCCATGACCTAGAACCGAGATAACCTCATAGAAAAAAAATGACCTAATATAACCCACCAAATTCGCGACTTTGGTCATTAGATTAAGATAACTTTATAGAAAGCAAATCAAAACAAATTATTAAGTTCAATTCTCAATCACTCCTATTGAACCCAATGTTGAATGATGAAATTTGTAAAGATTTTAATTAAAAAAATAACATAAAAAATTATCCAAGTCAACTCGGGTTAACGTATTAAGCATTATTTTTGGATCATGAGGCCGAGATAATCTAATAAAAAGCAAACAAAAATAAATCATGAAACTTAATTTTCGATTTAACACAATATTAAATGATGAATTTGGGGGCAAAGTTAATGAAGAAAAACAAATTGAGTCAAATGGTTGTCAAACCTACAACTTGAGTAATGAGATGAGAACAACCCAATAAAAAAAATCCAATGTTGAAGGACCCATGACCTGGGTTATGAGACCATGATGACCTTTTAGAAAAAATAAACAACCCGACTTAACTGTCATTAAAATGCCAAAACCAGCGACGTTGATCATGAGACCAAGATATCCCCATAAAAGCAAATAAAAATGGATTATAAAGTTCAATTCTTAATCAGCCCAATGTTGAATAATTAAATTAGAAAAAAAATTCAATTAAAAATAAGACACCAAAAACAAATCGAGTTTACTCAGGTTAACCTTTTAAGCATTATTCTCGAGTCATGATGCTGAAATAACATAATAGAAAGTAAAAAAAAAACTACAAATCATGAAATCTAATTCCTAATTAACTTAATATTAAAATGTAAAAGGAAAAAATTAATTAAGAAAAAAAAATTGAGTCAACCAGATTAACCCGCCAAATCAGGTTAACTTGCTAAACCCGTGATCCATATCATAACAATATGATAACTAAAAAAAAATTAACATTAAATAATGAAATTACAAAAACAAACATCAATTTAAAAAAGCAAAACACTTTTACAATGAATAAATAGTTTTGTGAGAATGGTAGAGTAAAACTCCATTTTCTTTTGGTTTATAACTAGATAGATGACCCGTATTTTGCTGCAGGCCGAGCTTATTTTTTTCTGCAACGTAAAAAATTGATGCCCAAGCGCTATTATTAGATTTTAAAGATCGAAAAAAAATTCATGACTCGACACCATAGAAAGAGAGCTAAAAAAAATGATTGTTAATCCCTGGAATAAAAATATAGAATGATGAAATAAAAAAAAAATCAATTAAAAAAAATTAAAAAACAAAGCACCAACAAAACGAAGTGAAGTTGTCAATATTATGCAAGCAGAACCAAGCGGACGGTAATTATTTGATAAGTGACTCACACAACGCTGCGGACCTATCATTTTTTATCGCAAAAAAGATATCAAGACGATTCATATTTTTTAAAAAAGAACAAAATCCAAAATAATTATCATTGATTCGAGATCAAAAAAATATTAAAAAGCAATGAAAAAAATGATCGATCCAAACCTGGTGAGCTTGTTGAACCCATGACTTAAGACATGATACTAGGATAACTAAATAAAAAAAAAAAGGTAAATAAACAAAGAATACTAATTTAAAAAAATTTAAAAATAGAATTACTTCAAGTATTGCCTCAAATTAAATGCCATGGATGCAATCAATAAAATTAATAAACCAAAATAGGGTCAACCTTATTTTTCATTGAAGAAAAAAAATATTAAAACGATGCAAACCTTGTAAACCCGAGTTAAACTATTAAACCTGCAATCCATTAAATTCTTGATCCAGACTCAACCCAAGAGATCAACACCTAAAAAATTAAATGTTGGATGATAAAATCAATTAATTCAATTAAAAAAAAAATTCATTTAGAAAATCTAAATTTAACAAAGCCAGAAAACTAAAAGCAAGGTGACCCATGTTATTTTAAAATTGACCATAAAAATCTCATAAAAACAAATAAAAAAAATAACAAAATGGTAAAAGCTGGAAAAAAAAAGCTTTTAAAAAAGCAAAAAAACCATAAAAACCTGTATCCATGTCAACTTTGTTAATCAGAGTCTATATCTTAAACCTGTAAATTGTTAAATTCTACCACATGGACTAAACTAAGAAACTTAACCTGACCAACCTACAACTCGAGATATGAGACGGGGATAACCCCACAAAAAGGAAAGTTGAACAAATCACAAGGGTCATAGCCCAATAATTCAATGTCGAATGAAAAAGAAAACAGATTAATAAGTCAATGTCAAATGATAAAAATAAAAAAAACTCTAAAAAGGATTTTTAAAAAATACCCAACTCAAACCAGGTAAATAATTGAAACTAGTGAATCCGATCATAAGAACGAGACAACTCTGTAAAAGACAGAAATAATCACAAAGCAAAATCCTTAATTATAAAAAATTGAAAAATAAATAAATAATGAGGAAATCTTGCTCAAAAAATAATTGAAAGAAACTAATTAGGGATTAAATTAAAAATAAAATAAATGAAAAAAAGAATAGAAAAGGCGATGAAACAAATGAGGACCAAAATTTGAAAAAATAAGAATTAAAATTCTAAAGGAAAAAATCAAAAAAATAAAATAAATGCAAAGGATGAAAAAACACCAATCAAAAGAATAAGAACCAGATTATAAACAAAAAAATAAATTAAATTAAACTTCAAAAAGCATTAAAATCAAAACAAATAAAAATATAAAAACCCTCAGCAGAAAACCATTTTTTATTAGATTTCAAAGGAAAAGGAATATTTTTACTTTGCATTATAAATGTGAACGATAACTTTGCCCAAATCGATTCCCAAATAATATTTGTATCCTATAAAAATTATAATTTTACCCCATTACCAAAACAAATATTAAAAGCAATAAAAAGCAAAACCATAATTACGAATCCAAAAAAAAATCTACTCACTTGATACAGTGAATTAGTACCGCATTTTGTTATTTTGTTTTTTTTTTGTAATTAATTAATTAATTAAATGCATATATAGACACACACACACACAGAGTAGCATATACACAAAGCATTCGCCTCAAGTTGGGAGAAGGCAAATCTCCCTTTCTCTCAGTAGCTAACATGGCAGATTCCAGGCAGCCACTTCTCTCTCCAAGAGGGAACCAAAACGAAAGTGATGACCAGCTCCTGTCACTTACCAGATCAATCACAAACAATTCATTTGCCTCCTCCTTCGTTGCAGATGCCGATGACATCCAACCAATCAGTAGTGTCCGCGACTTTTTTAGAGAATTCTGCAGGGAGTTCATAAAGCTCTGGTACCTAGCCGCCCCTGCCATCTTCACTTCCGTATGCCAGTATTCCCTTGGCGCTATCACTCAAGTCTTTTCAGGCCATGTTGGCACTCTCGCGCTTGCTGCCGTCTCCATCGAGAACTCAGTCATCGCTGGCTTCTCCTTCGGTCTCATGGTACAGAAACAAATTTAAAATCCATCTCTTAACTATTTTTATATGTATGTATTTAATTAACATATTTATGCAAGTTTAATTCGGTTAATTATAAGGATATATATGATCATGCACTAATTAAATAGAGTTGAATGGTGATCAGCTTGGCATGGGAAGTGCTCTTGAAACATTATGTGGGCAAGCTTTCGGAGCTGGACAGCTTGATATGCTAGGAATTTATATGCAGAGATCATGGCTCATACTCAATACCACAGCCTTATTGCTTAGTCTGGTTTATATCTTCGCAGCTCAACTCTTAAAGCTTATAGGCCAAACTGCAGCCATATCAAAAGCAGCAGGGATGTTCTCGATCTGGATGATACCACAATTGTTCGCCTACGCGTTTAACTTCCCAATGGCAAAATTCTTGCAATCTCAGAGCAAGATCATGGTCATGGCTGTGATTTCAGTTGTGGTCTTGATTTTGCATACGGTTTTCAGCTGGTTGCTGATGATCAAGTTGAAATGGGGTCTGGTGGGCGCAGCTGTGGTGTTGAATGCGTCATGGGTGATCATAGACATATCGCAGTTTGTGTATATTATCAGTGGAACCTGTGGTCGGGCGTGGAATGGTTTCTCGTGGAAGGCCTTTCAAAATCTCTGGAGTTTTGTCAGGTTATCTCTTGCGTCCGCGGTGATGCTTTGGTAAGTTTCCTTGTGCGTAATTATTAATTTTTACCACTACCATTTTCTTATGTATTTACATTTGATGATCTTAATTATATATCTCAAGATCTCATCATGTACCATTAGGAGACTGCAAATGTACTCTTCTTCGACAAGTTTATAGTAAATCAACTCCTTATTCTCTTGCATTTTAGGGTATTTGAAAGGGTAGTAGTAGTTATTTTTTAAAATGTTTTATTTTATTAAAATATATATTAAATAAAGTTTTTTTTAAAAAATTATTTTTAATATTAGTGTATCAAAATGATATGAAAATACTAAAAAAATATTAATTTAAAGTAAAAATAAAATAAAATTTTTTAATTTTTTTAAAATATTTTTAAAACGTAAAAACAAACATGATTTTTGAGTAAAGGTATCATTTTGGTTTGACTGAGAGCTTGATGAATCTATTTTTTAAAGTGTGTCTTTTATTTAACAATATATAAAAATAATATATTTAACTTTAGTAAACATTAAAAAAAATAAAAATAAAATTTAAAATTCAATGAAAAATCAGTTTAATTGTAGCTCCAAACGAGGTAGTCTAATCTTATCATGCTCCTTAAAGTTTGGTATTTGATGTGATGGATAGCTGCACGGTAGCGTGGCCCTTGCAAATATTACTATAACCAGCACAGTAAACAGCTGATTCAACGTTTACCAAATCCCATTTATAAACTTCCTATTTGTACTTGGGAAGATCTAACTGAGAAAAACTCCAAAATTTATATAATTTTTTTTTATTAATTTATCCCAATCTTGACTCGAACGATTTGATCAACATTTTCACCGTTATTCCAAATTGTTTTGCAGCTTAGAGGTCTGGTATTTTATGGCATTGATACTCTTTGCTGGATATCTAAAGAACGCAGAAGTTGCGGTGGATGCCTTGTCGATATGGTCAGACTCTCAACATTACAAATATCATTCTCTGTTTCTTTTTTTTTTCTTTTTTTTTTTGCCCCTTTCAGTAGGACTTACACGGTAATATTGGCTAGGAATTCTGCTGGCGAGTGATATTAGCTAGGGAATTTTCGATAAAAAAAAACAACCTTAATTGCTCAACTACAGACAACATTAACTAGTTACTAGGTGGCGTCCCAAATTCGATGCCTCATGTCTGAGGTCTTCCCATCTAGCCGCCGCCATTCCCGGCGCGCAACCATAAATTTGTCCCATCGATAGTAAATTTTCAGAATCATGTGGCTGCCTCGGAACTAAATCAGATTTCACTGTCATTTTTTTTCGTTTTTATCCGAGTAAAAACCCCGTCATGTCATATCACCTTGTGAGAAAAACTGCTCATTTTAGTCATCGCCGAAAGGACAGATAGCGACCGAGAGTTCTGTCACTGGGCCAGTCCTGTTAATTTCCATTTTAAAATTAAATCCATGCTTATGCCATACTCAGCTCTCTGGACTCCACGTTGTATCCCTGTGATGAATGGTCACTAACAAGCCGCAGGCTTCCTCGAAAAAAACAAAAAAAATGGAGAGGAAGGAAAATAAGGAATTGCAGGTGGAAGCTAACAGTCAAAGAATAGAGCACACGTTTGACCTACCAGTCAATCCAAGCACCTGCCAAAAGCCTCTGACTTTGACACTCCTTAGGGGACCCCACGTGTAAATGGACACTGTCAGTGTCTCTCCTTAGGTACACATATAGGTACGATGTTAAAAGTTAATTACAACTTAGTTTTTAAAAACATTATACAACATTGCTTTAAGAAAATCAAAATGCTTTGTAAGATTTCGGTCCTGGGAACGCAGTTGCGGCTATATTTTTAAAAAATTTAAAATTTTATTTTTTTTAAATTTAATATGGTTTATACGTTTTGAATTATTTTAATGTGTTAATGTCAAAAAAAAAATTTTAAAAAATAAAAAAACATCATTGACATGCATTTTGGCATGAAAAGTTATTTGAAAAGCATCCGCAACTACGCTGCCAAACACGCTCTTCAAATTTCAAAATCAATGTGTCTACAAGACAAACTTTATTTAGATGTTATATATATATATATAGAAGGTGTTTTAATAATTATTATTTTTAGAAGTATGTTTTACTTGGTAATATATTAAAATAATATTTTTATTTTTTAAAAAATTATTTTTAATATCATCATTTAAAACAATTTAAAAACACAACAAAATTAATTTAAAATAAAAAATAATAAATTTTATTTTATTTAAAAAAATATTTTTAAAAAACAAATACAAATACAAATACGGCCATTACTTTAATGCTGCTTTTAAGATGTATCTGACACTTTATTTGTCTGCATGCATTTGGCAAGTTATGATTTTTCTCTTCAGACGTCTCTCTTTTTCGTCCTACCTAGAGAACAAATTGCTGTATGATTAACACTCTTAACCACAGGTCTGCAATTCCTCGGCTTCTCAGCACCAAGGAAAAAAAAAACATAAAAACAATATATTTTTATCTAGTTTATCAGTCTACTCCTTCCAGCTACCATTCTTTCTCTACTGAACATTCAAGATGTTATAGGAAAATCTGATAAGCAATGTGTTTTCTTGTCATATTACAATTAATTATAATGCTAGAGACAAATTGGGGTACTGTGATAAAAATTGTTCCATAATGTATTGAAAATCTGCAGCATGAACATACTGGGATGGACGGTCATGGTAGCTATGGGAATGAATGCAGCCATAAGGTTTGTTATATCTGCTCCTATATATATTAATTTAATAAATACATATAAGCAAAATCAATCTGATATATGGTTGTTAAATAATGTTTGTGTATGCAGTGTAAGAATATCAAATGAATTGGGTGCTGCTCATCCGAGAACAGCAAAATTTTCACTGGTGGTGGCTGTTGTATCATCCTTCATCATTGGTCTCATTATTGCAGCCATTCTTCTTATTTTCCGAAAGACTTACCCATCTTTATTCTCAAGTGATGTGGATGTGCAAGAACTTGTTCGAGAGTTGACACCATTGCTGGCCCTTTGCATTGTTATTGACAACGTTCAGCCAGTTCTCTCTGGTAATTAATTAATAACTCCTAGACGTCATTATTAACTTCATGAAAAATCTAAATCTTTATGCTTGTCTCTTTATCAGTCTTTCTCCTTTCTTAACTTCATTGCTTTGCTGCTTCACTTTTAGTTCGAGATGATTTTTGATATTCACAGTTAAAACAATTATTTTCTTCGCATTGTTTTGTTCTTGTTATTTTTATCTTTACGTGTATGCATATATATTTTTTTTTATGTTTTTATTTCAGGTGTGGCTATTGGAGCTGGATGGCAGGCTCTTGTAGCCTATGTAAACATTTCGTGTTACTATATATTTGGGATCCCTTTGGGTCTCATATTGGGTTTCAAGGTCAAACTAGGAGTTAAGGTTAGTCAAACTAGGATTTCTTACTCTATTCTTTGCTTTGATCAATTGTTCAATTAATAAACACTGACAACTGACACTATCAATTATTAATATTACAAAAAAAAAAACAAAATGGTTGGTGAGTTTCAACAGTTCATATATATATATATATATTGGTTAATGTGCGTGCTGCATCCAAGATATATATACTATACAATGTATGAGGTAGCAAAATTAAAAACAAATATCCGATAGCCAAGAGAAACAGCCCCCTGTAAGTAATATACATGCGTTTCGATCTAAGGTTTTGATCCGTTTTGTTCAGGGGATTTGGTATGGAATGCTATCAGGGACTATCCTCCAGACTTTGATCCTCTTCTTGATAATTTATAAAACAAATTGGAACAAAGAGGTATGTTCAAAGCTAAACTTTCCCAGCAGCTTCAAGCATTCCCAGTCCTTGTGTTTAGTCGTTTTACTCTTTCATAAATATATACATCTTATACATTTTGCGTGCAGGCTTCTATTGCTGAAGACAGAATAAGAAAATGGGGAGGGGACACAGATATCAAAGAAAAAAGCGTCAAAAGACTTACAGTTACTGAGACTTGAAGTAAGAGAGATATATTTTCAGATTTTGGCCGAGTACAAGGTGAAGAGGAACTCAATAAATTATTAGGCAAATCTTCTTTTCTTCGTGTAATGTTTTCATATAACGACAATGGCGGTTGTATATGGCCACACTTGTAGTTTTTCTTTTCTTTTCAATTAAGGTAACTTTTTGTTCTCAACTGTTTAAGACTATGAATAAAATCTTAGTTGTTGAAAAAAGGAGAACAATTCTTGACCATATGAAATATGCGTTCCTTCACACTTCCTATATTCGGTAGAACAACCAGGGGAATAGATGTTTCGACTTTTGCAATCTAATTCTAAACTCGGAGCCGAAGTTGATGCTAAAAATGGAGGCCTTGAGCTTGCAACGACAAAACCATAAGGGGCTAGCACCATAAATCATCAACCTGGTGCGATCATTTTACCAACTAATAATGAGATGTGTTCGAAGGAGATGACAAGGGGATTAGGCGCCCGGGAAAAGGCGGGAATATTTTAAACGCGTTGAAGTGTCTTAGAACAGAGTTAAAAAAAAAACAGAGAAAACAAGAGCAGAAAAACAAGTTTAAAAGGACTGGTTGATCCGAGAGGAGAACCAGCAACGGTCTTTGTTGTGTTCATGAAAAACAATAAAATAGTTAGTATCTAATTAGACTCAAAGAAGGAACAAGACGTCCTGCGTCTAATCTTCCAATTCTTGACTGTTGTTCCTTGAAAAGCATTTGGAACACAAGTATCATTTGAAAATCCGGTTTAACTTCCGAAGAACTAATTTTCACTTCAAACGACACGTGTTCATCAAATTGTGTATTAGAGGCATTTTCAACATTATGTAAAGAATTTTTGAGAATTTTTGCATAGGACATTGAGATGAATTATATGTAAAAAAAAAAAAGAAGAAAAAACAGTTCCTATCTAATTTTATTATAGTTAGAACTTTAACTGATTTTTAGATGACATGTTTTTACATCTAATTATACAGTAAATGATTAAATTTGATCATCGGAAAATATCTGACACTTTTTAAATAACACAAACGCCGCCTACTTACTAGAATATATGATATACATACCAACAACTTTTTAATTAAAAAATAAAAAACATTTAAGATACTTTTAATAACACAACATACTCATGTAAAGTTTACCATTCATAGTAATATGTTCCTAGAGCTACAATAGGCAAATCTCACTCTCTCTCAGTAGCTAACATGGCAGATTCCAGGCAGCCACTTCTCTCTCCAAGAGGGAACCAAAACGAAAGCGATGACCAACTCCTGTCACTTACCAGATCAATCACAGACAATTCATTTGCCGAGATAAAATTGAAGTTTGTCCATAGAATATAAAATAAGAGATTTCATCAATTTTATCCTTCCAATAAAAAATTTGATTTTAATTTCTAAAAATATAATATTTCATTGATTTTGACATTGTAAGGAGAAATTAAACACTAATCTTTAAAAATAAAATATTTTATTAATTTATTTTTTTCTTGAAATAAAAACTAACATCCATCCCTAAAATAGGATCTTTTGTTGACTTGGGACTTTGAAAAAAAAACAATTGACGTCCATCTTAAAATAAAAGTTTTTATTATTTTATAGTTTTCAATAAAAAAAAGTTTGATATTAATCTTTAAAATAGGAGACTTTGTTAGTTTAGGGTTTTAAGAAAGGTATTAAACCACACTATAAATGGTAAAAATTGGGCTTTGGTTTACTCTTTTGAATATATTCAAAATAGAAACTAAGAATGCCACTAATATTCATTGGGCTCATGTGGGGTCAAGTTGATGTAGCTCGGGTCTTTTTAATGAAAAAAATAAAGTTAATTTATAAAATAAAAGATTTCATTGATTTTATCATTTCAATAAAAAATTTGATATTAATCCCTAAAAATAGAATATTTCATTGATTTTGACCTAAAATTAGGATATTTACTAGTCCCTAAAATTAGTAAATAAACAAATAACAAAATAATAATTAAATAAATAATAACATTTTAAAAAAATTGTGGTTCCAATATTTGTTTTATAAAAAAATAATTTTACATCGTTCTGAACTTTCTTCTTACAAAAAGTTCACTAGTTTTGGTTGGATTAAACGATTCACGGATGCATCGATTACATTAGCTAGACTATTCTCATCTAATTTACTTTAAAATCTGACTCAATTAAGAGGATGAGTTGAGGAGCAACTATTTTACACTATAAATTTGAAAGTTTAATAATATTACTGAAAATTTCCTCGCAGCAACACACATTGCAACTATGTACCCTACTAAGTCCTTCAGTAGTCTCGAGTGATTATCCTAGGTTAAAATGGTTTTAAATCTTGGGTTGAGCAGAGGCGTTTTAGACTTGTGTTTATGAAAAATGCTTAAGGGGTTGAGCAGAGTATCCGACTAAACCCTAAGTAAACCATTCATGTATTATCGTAAGCAGGCAGAACTACTCGTTCTCCAGAGTCCAAAATAGCCCTTGAAGTTTATTAGTTACTTCATAGAAGTATTATTTCTTAATTTTCTATAAAATAGTCATTTCAATTACTAATTATTAATTTACTATAATTCGTTTATGGAAGACCGATATAATTGGCATAGAATCCAAACAATAAACAGTATACGAGAGTTGCCTATTACCTTGCTGGGCAACTGTTGATCAGGATTTTCCTTTCTATAAAAGACCCAGTTTTTAAGGTAACTAATAACAAATCACATGGCCGTGTCTCAACTAAAAATCTGACAACATTAAACCAAGGAAATGAGATGATATGATAGCTTGATTTATCATGATCAACCGGTCCATAATGTTCCTGATACCCTAGTTTACTTAGATTGGATGGATACGATGTAAGCAAGGCATGGATTTCTTTACTATGTAATCTCTTTCTGAAAAGAATAAGCCGAAAAAGAACATCTGCCAGTGTTGATATAATTAAGCAAAAAATACGGATTGTCATTTACTCATATCCTTGTTTTTGTTGCCTTTGTGTGTATAAAAGGGTCTCTGATTTGAGAGTTTATCAGTACTCGTTGCTATTATCCTTTACCAAAAGAGATCGATCATAGCTAGCTTGTTTGAGAGAAAGTTTGTTCAAAATTAATTAAGAGAAGAAGATGACGACTAACCCTACCCCATTGATCGTCTCTTTCGGAGAGATGCTCATTGATTTTGTGCCTGATGTTGCTGGAGTTTCATTGGCAGAGTCTGGTGGCTTCATCAAAGCACCTGGTGGCGCACCTGCTAATGTTGCTTGTGCCATCACCAAGCTTGGTGGAAAATCTGCCTTCATTGGCAAGGTAAATCTCTTGCTCCTAGCTCGTTTGTGCACCATGCAAGGCACTTACTTTTCACCATTTGTTTTGTGAGCCTTCAGATCGTGAGATTTGTACACGTTTTTTACACATCTTCTTCTTCAAAAAAAAAAATAAAAAAAATAGAGATGTGTTAAATAAAATGTAATGATTTTTATGCAAGAACATATGGATCTCAAAGAATAATAATAATAATGTACCAGTAATCATGATTATGTTTTTAATATGATAGGTTGGAGATGATGAGTTTGGCCACATGCTAGTTGACATCTTGAAGAAGAATGGTGTGAACAGTGAAGGAGTGTGCTATGATCCACATGCCAGAACTGCTTTGGCATTTGTGACCCTGAAGAAAAATGGAGAGAGGGAGTTCATGTTCTATAGAAACCCTAGTGCTGATATGCTACTGCAGGAATCTGAGTTGAACATGGGTCTCCTTAAGCAGGCCAAGGTATTCCACTACGGATCTATAAGTTTGATATCTGAGCCATGCAGATCGGCTCACTTGACAGCCATGAAAGCCGCCAGGGAAGCTGGGATATTGCTTTCATACGATCCAAATGTGAGGCTGCCTCTGTGGCCGTCTTCTGATGCTGCTAGAGATGGGATCAAGAGCATCTGGAATGAAGCTGATTTCATCAAGGTAAATCTACCTAAAATCGTCCCTCCAAATTATTAAATATGTCACAGTTTAATTGAGTTATCTTTTAGTTTTACCAAAAAAAAATAGTCTCTTAGTGAGGAATTTTTTTCTTAAGAAAAGCTGCCTGGGTAATTATGTTCTTAATAAAATCCAAAGCTACACACATTGTTGGACTAGATGTTATAAAAACCAGTCACAGCATAAAAACAAATTGGACCCAGATCCTCATTGTCCCAATTTTCTTTTGTGTCTTGAGCTTGGGGTCGAAAGCAAAGTCAACGACTTCGTGGTTTTTCAACCAAGGTATTGAATGGTTTAGCTGAAGAAAATCAATTATATTCCCTTAATTCATCAACTCAGATCATGTTTAGTCTAAATTTCTATTTTAAACCTATGGATTCAGATTTTTTAATGTTTAAATCTTATCATCTCTATTCTATATAATTATTTAATTAAATTATAAAAATACTAATAAATATTTTTCAAATTTAAAGAGATTTCACTCATTGAAATATATTATAAAATAATATAAAAACCAGAGATTTTATCTATTAATTGAAATTTGATAGTTGTTTGACATTTATTTATATGATCTTGAGTTGGTGCCACAGTTACTTTTATCCACTGATCAATGATTTGGTAGCTCATACATAGTTAAGATCAGCTATATATCTTATTGCTTCGCTTTTAATTCTTCTTTTTTCAAGTAATTGAATTGCTTGCTGTTACATGACGCAGGTTAGTGATGATGAGGTATCATTCCTGACACAAGGGGATCCCCAAAAGGAAGATGTGGTTCTGTCCCTCTGGCATGATCGCCTCAAGCTACTTGTTGTCACCGATGGAGAAAAGGGTTGCAGATACTTTACCAAGGCACTGTTTTTGTCTACATATTTTGCGCCTCATAATTTCTTGAATGATTATAATTCATCACTATATTCTAAAGTATTTCCATTTTCGCCTCATTGTTTGATAATACGTTTTTTGCAATGCGCAGAGTTTCAAAGGAAGAGTGCCTGGGTTTTCAGTGAAGGTAGTTGATACTACTGGAGCTGGTGATGCTTTTGTTGGTTCGCTCCTTCTTTCTGTTGCCAAGGACACTTCAATTTTTGAGGTACTCTCTTTTCCTCCCCTACTTTCGATTAAGCAACACTTTTCTCCTTTTCTGTTTGATTTGGAATTAATCTTATAACTCAATTATCCTTGCATTTGGTATGGCAGAATGAAGAGAAACTGAGGGAGGCTTTGTCATTTGCAAATGCATGTGGAGCCATTTGCACAACTCAGAAAGGAGCAATTCCAGCCCTTCCTTCTGGTTCTGATGCTCTTGCACTTATGAAGTCCAAGGCCAACTAGATGTTATGTCCCTTATTTTCTTGGGTCCAAAACTTTTGTACAAGAGATGCACTGTGTATTTCTTCTTTTAATTTTCGATTTCTCTGCCATTGCAGATAATCTCTGTTGACAGTTTTGTCTACATCTTTAAAAGTTTATGGTATGCTGTTCTTAATAATTTGTTTTGATTCACTAAATTGGCTATCCCTCCTCGACCTCTCACTAGCAAAGTGCAAAGCTGAAATATTTTTTATTCGATATTGGAACCTCCCATCTTCATCCTCCCATGAGTGACGTTTTTTCATGCCAAGAAATACATTGAATTAACCACTTAATTTATGGGATCTTTTGTCTTTTCATTGGAGGAAAATAATTACCAAATTTATGTTCTACTTTGTAAATTTAAGATTGGAAGATCAAAATAAAAAATAGCTTGAAATGCTCTTAGGATAGTATATATGTTAATATGATGGTTTCGAGTAACTCCATACTTCATATGTTGACAAGAGGTTTAGGTTTGCAAATATGAATTTATAATTATTATGACAGTATTATGATATTTAATCACTTTTTTATTGCTTGAGAATGTATGGCAAATGGGTTTATCGTAAAAGACAGAACACCAAGAAACCATGTCAGCTGTGCTCCTCTGTTTTCACGTTATCGTTGTCGGTGGAGGGCTGTACAGTCAAGCAATTCCAGGTGAAATTAGAAAGGAAGTTGATTCCTTTCTTCCGAGGCTATGATGATTCAATCAAGGCCAACTTGTTTGATGAAATGTACATGGTTTTCTACAGGAAAAAGTACATAAACAATGTAATAGATAGGTCACTCGGCGTAGCAGTTCAATGCGAGAGCTTGAATGAAATAGAAAACCCATTGTGAATCTAGTGCGTTATTCAGCAGTAGCATGAGATTAAACACATGCAAGATTCTGCATTTATTTTCTCGAGACAAGTACATAGTAAAACTACAGAACCTGAGAAGTGGAGGTGAGGGGGTTAAAGGAGGAAAAAAAACAGGATTACAGAACAGCAACAGAGTCAGAGTTCGCAGGGAAGAGCTACCCATACAAGAAGTTACCGAGAGGAATTTTAAATGTGCAAAAAGCTCTACATCTCTGTTCGGAGCCTGTCAAGGAATCGGCATCATAATTTGCAGTATGTTTAGCACGTTACACCAAAATAAACAGAGCAGTCTCATATGTCAGTATGACAGAGAGTCTCTGTTCCCCAACACCAAACTGGCCTTCTTCGTTGTTGTAAAGTCTCATATAGAATTTTAGTTACACAAGCAACAACCTAGTGCAAAGTGCAAATGGCCTTCTTCTTTGCAATAATTAGCTAGATTTGTAGGAATTGCTTTGTAATCGGGGAATTCTTGCCTTTCCTCTTATTCTCTTTCGTTTCTTTGTTCTTGTTTCACTTCCTGTTCTTTTTTGCCATTCTCTAAATGGCTAAGTTTATTTTTAATATATATCGATTATTATCCTAAAAAAACCTGATTCATCTAGAGATCACAGCACTACCGTGAGCCGAATTATTTTTTTTTAACGTAAAAAATATATTGGCATTAATATTGTGTTTTCTAAGAAGAAAAAAGTTTAATTACGAAGACAGTGATAAAATATAAGGTGTATTGGATGACACTTTTTTTTTTAGTTGTAAGACAGTGATACAATAGAAAAAATCAAATATTAAATGATATAGTATAATAGATTGACATGTGTCAACCCGAGTTAAAATAATTAAACTCATGATCTAGATTATGAGACCGTGACAACCGCATAAAAAACATATTGAAACAAATAATAATGTCCAATCACAAAGCAATCTAAAGTTGAAAGATGAAATTTAAAAAAAATTATTCAGTTAAAAAATATTAAAACATTATATTATAATGAACTCATGTTAATTTGTTAAGCTTGTGATTTGAGTCATATAGCCCACTAGATTAAATAACTTTTATTTATCAACTTTTTTATTTAATTTGTAAAACCCGGTATAAATATAAAGTTGATGTAATGAAACCTCGACGAGAAATGAAAACTTGGGATGAGAATAAATAAATAAATGGTAGAAATAATAATAAATATACTGTATATGGAGATGATTATATCCATAAATAATATAAATGTATTGTTGAGGTTAAGATGAGTGATATGAATTTAGATTAAAACTCTTAATGTTGGTGCACCCGGTAATGGGTTTTGATAGATAAAAGAATAAAAAAATGGTAAAGTTATCGTGAAATGATAATAAGTCTATAAATAAAATAAATAATAAAAAATATATATTTTGAAATGAGAAAATAGTCCTAATGACTTAGAGAGATAATTGATATGATTTAAGCATGGATTAACAAGAAAAATCAGATTTTGAAGTAAAAATCACATATTAATCAATTTTATGCTATTGCGTATAACTTTTAATTCGACTATTGGATTAAATTGAAATTTTACAAGGAGTCTCCTAGTACATTCTTTTACCTTAGGCTAAAATTTTAATTCAATCAAAGTTTTGAAAGGCCTTACAATATAGTTCAGCAGCCGGGTGTATTTCATAAAAACACTATAAGGTATCTTTGCAAATAAGGTAAAATCATTATCTCTTACCCTTAAAAAATGACCAGCAACAGCTGTACAAGGGGGAAGGGTTGTTTCTCTTATTTGCTTGTAAAAAAAATGAGAGGATGAGAGCTTGAATTAATAGAAAATGGAGAGAAAACTTGAAAAAGGGAAGGATTTCAGTGATTTCTAGTTGGAATCCATAGGAAGGCACAATAATTTAAGGGAGAGAGGAGAGAGAAAATTTTGGCTAGAGAGAATGAGAATTTGCAAGGAGGGAAGAAAAGCTTGTATTAAACTTGAAATATTTCTTGGAATTGTTGTGTTTAGAAGATAAGATAACCTTTTTTCATGTTTTATTGGATTTTATAAGTCTTTTTGGCATATGTTGATTATGGAAGTTGAGTAGACTTAGGGTTTAATTGATTGATGCATGATTGTTAATTTATTTTTTTAGTGATGGGTTAATTGAGATGATTAATGAATGAGTTTAGTGTTAATTGCATGAAAAATAAAAAAGGGAAGCCTTGATTTCTTCCTTGGGTATTTCAGCCGACATTGAAAAAATTGGGATGGGACTAATTTGTGTTGAGTGCTTGCTTAAAAAATTTATTATATGTTTTTTTTTATGTAAATCATGATTGAGAAAATATGTAAAGAGTTTTGGGAAGAATCCATTGAATTCTCCAATAAAAAGTTTGGCCAAATGGTGATGGTTCTAGGAGGTTCTTAATTTGATTTGCCATGTGTGACAATGTATTGATTAGTTATAATGAAATGAGTTTTCAAGATGAAAAAATTGAAAGAATCCATGGAATATTTGAAAAGATCATTTGACCAAATTAACCAATTAAGAGAAGGAATCAAATTTATAGATAAATATATGTTTGATAGGATTATTCCTTATAGACTAAGCAAGTTGGTTAAGTCCTAAACAAAAGATTAAAGTAAGATTCGTGAAAAAACATAAATTGTAAGTTCAACCAAAAGAATGAAAGATAAAGAGAAATGAATTTCTTTATGGAATAACATCTTAAATTGTCATTGAAATGTTTATTAGAACTTGTTATTGGCTTTTGAATTCAAGAAATGAAAGAAAACACCATAGGATGAAATGTTAATTTTGCTAAGAAAATGAATAATAAAAAGAAAAAGAGAGATGAGGGTCATTTTATTATACGAAACTAAGTTGATGATAAATGTTAAATGATCATTTAACTTGTGTAAAAAGGGGTTAGCTAATTTGACTATGGTACTATAGTGAAAGGCTAAGTTTAGATGCGTAAAACTAGTTAAAATGGGGTATCGAGTGGATCGTTGTTTTAAATTGTTGTTAAGACTTAAATTCAAATCGTTAAAATGATTATATATTAAAAAAAAAGGAAATAAAGGCCATAAGATATAAATGTTGATTCTAGGTTAAGCAAAATACATGATAAACAAAAAAAATAAAGTTTAGGAGTCGTCATACTAAGTGAAACTATGCTAACGATTAATGTTATATAATGATATAACAAGTGTAAAAAATGTTTGATAAAAAATATTTAGATGTTAAATAAAAGAAGTGTATTAAGGTGTGGACATTGACAAAGTTGAGTATATAGACATTAATTAATGTGCTTAAACATATGACTATGCATTGATGCATGAATAAAGAAATATGCCTTAGATAAATGGTAGGTTTGGATCTTTATAAACGATGAAAATTTTGGTTGGTATAGATGAGTATTAAATCATATAAGCCTATCTTATAATAAATTTGCAATCATGTGTTTAGTGGGAGTCGCGATAAGGTTTTTAGGTTGATTTAATATGGGTATAATGGTTTTAAAATTTTGTTGATATAAAAGAGATTACGAGAGCTGGACAACATACTGGTGGAGCAGGATCCACATATGTTGCGGGTAAGTGCTCAATATCTCTTTTTTTCTAAAATTCTTGAATGTTTCTTTAATGAATTGTTATTTTTTTAGTGTCATGTTATTATGAAATGAATAAATTTGGTAGAATGAATAATGAAATGAAATATTTCACTCAATTGTTAAAATGAATACTTGGATATGTAATATAGTCTTGGTATTGAAATGGATTGTTTGGAATGCAATGTTGTAACTTGTGCTTGAAAACAAGAAAAATAATAAAAAGAGAAGGAAGGCTACAAAAAGAAAATTGAGAAAAACAAATTATGGATTGGATTGAAAGGATTATAGAGTGATTTGATTAGTCATCTACTCGGTAGAGGCTAATAATATCGGGTTTCTGATATCTCTATTGATTGGTTATCCATGTGTATGGAAGCTAATGGTATCATGTTCAACTGATATCAGTATAAATTTGATTAGTCATCCACTTAGTCGAGGCTAATGATATTGAGTTTTCAATATCGACATTGATTAGTAGTCCATGTGTATGGAGGCTAATGATATTAGTTTTGGCTGATATCAACATAAACGTGATTAGTTGTCCACTCGATAAAGGCGGATGATATCAACTTGATTGATATCATCATTGATTTAATTAGTATATCATGTATACAAAGGCTAATGATATCGGTTAAATTGATATTGACATTATGGTATGGCCTATATGGGTGGAGGTTAAAGGCTTTTACTAAGCAAAGGTTTGGGATAAACTCTAAGGAATTAAGAATATATATATTTATTTATGGTATGGAGTTTCAAAAAGGCTATCTTGATGAAGTGGATTTAGCATACTTAATCACATATCTAATAAGATTGGTTGACAACTTATAGTATAAAGATAGATTAATTGGACAAACCTATTAAGATATAATCATATGTTGAAAGGGCAATTCTTTGTGATAAGAATGTAAGCTCAAAAAACTAATAATAACAAGAATGGTGATTGTTTTCACAGCCTATTCATGATAGGAACCAAGTGCATGTTGTATCTAGTACATCATAATTGTTATAATTGTGTTTTATTTAAATTCATGAAGTTTTGTAGGTTCTTGTTATTAGATATAACTTATTGAGACAAGGCACTGATTTGCTTAGTTACACTACTAGGTATATTATCATAGTGTATTTTAATTCAAATGGATGAGAATTATAATATGAATAAATATTTATAATGTAATGGTCTCTTCATGAAAAGGTAAGCTTAAATTGTTTAATGTACTTGATATATTTTTAATAGGTGTGGATTTTTATAAATTGATTGATCGATTGACTAGCCTAAGACTTAATATTAAGAATGAGTTGTTGCGTTGTGAAAATTGAATCTTCATGAGTTGTTATGTAAGTTATCTAGGGTAAGAGAAGAAGTGTTTAATGACCCGAACATAAAAATTATTCACTTTGTGTTTTTTAGCATATTAGTAAAAATAACTAAGATCGACCATCAACTATGGAGAAAAAGATTAAAGTTATTGATCAACGATAAAAACCTATTCATAACAAGAGTTTTTAGCAATTAATATTGAAGAATGTTGTGTAACACACACACACACACACACACACACACACACACATATATATATATATATATATATATATATATATATATATATATATAGAAGAAGTGTGGTACAAATAAAAAGTACAAAATTTACTAGGATTCAAGTTGTAAATTTCTTATTTTTCATAAACAATTTGTGTGAAAAGTAGAATTTTTATTGTATGTGAAACTCGATTTCTATAACAATATAAATAAATTATTTGGAAGCTGAAAATAATGAATAAGCTCGTATATATAATTTCTTTACAAGCTTTTTATGATTTATTGTTTTTTTTTTACTTATCACAATTGATAATTTTTCTCTATAGTTTTTTCTTAAAAAAAAATTATTGCTATATATATATATATATATATATATATATATATTGCTTTAGGATTAAATTCTTAAGTGTAGTTTAGAAGAAAGGAATTAATAACAAGTCATATTAATCAAAGAGTAACAGTTATATATTCTTCATATTCTCCTTGAGATTGGTGCTTTTATGACATGTCTTTAATTAAAAGATACTCTTTTAGTCAATCTTAGAGGTGAGCAAACTAATTGAATTATCCAAAATATTCATAAAAACTTATCCAAAATTAATCAAATTGAATGATATTGGATAATTTTGGTTAAGAAAAATAAAAAAATTGGTTTGGTTTATTTTAGTTTTAAATTTTATAAATTAAAAAATAAACACTGAAAAAATCCATTATAAACTAAAAATATACTAAATCAAAGTATTAATTCAAATTTTATTTATTTTATTTTAACAAATATAAAAATGAACTTATCAATTTAGTTCTTTCAAACGATTTAACTTAGAATTTTGAAGAAAAAAATAGTTTGAATTTTTTAAACCAAACTAAATTGTTTGAAAATCTTCTCTTTCAACATTAAGATATTATATTATTTGCGACCTAATTACATGTTGTTTGGAAAGAAGGAAAGTAAGAAAGAGGAAAATGCAAATTCCAAGCATAATAGTTAGATGTGACCCAAGTTTGACTTAATGAAGGACTAAAATCATCAGATTGGATCAACTAACTTTTCATAAAGTGAACTCTCTTTTTCTATTCTTTAATAAATAACTATATCACATCATTTTGATTATTTTTTATATATATATTTTATAGTTTACATGTCTAGAATAAAATAAAATTAGATGGGATTAATTATATTTTGCCAAGTTAATATCTTAATTGATTTAATTTCAAAATTAATTTTCATATAATTGTATTTTTTGAATTAATTTATGGGAATCAAATTAGGTTAAACAGTTATATTCCAAAGCATTTTTCATGTCCGGGAACATGTAGAAAAGTAAAGGGAAAATTCCTTCATAACCTACACAAACCATTCTCTCTAGTTTGGAGAGAAAGTGGGTAAGAAAATGACAATTCCATCCTTTATTATTGCCATATTAGCTTTAAATCTAGAATATAATGGTAGTTTTTCTTCTCTCTTTTTTACAATTATTTTCGTCCATTTTTTGCTATTTATATTTTCTTTCCTTTTCACTTTCTATTCTTTCATCTTCTACTATATTCTAACAGGTGGATAAAAACTAGGGATAATCATTTTCAGTTCGGTTCAGTTTTTATATATATAATAAATAATGAAATCGAATTTTTTTTTTTTAAACCGAAACCGGTTCAAACAGACCGGTTTTGGTTTCGGTTCGGTTTTTTAGAACAAAAACCGGTTCAAACCGGTTTTGCTCGAATTTGGCTCGGTTTTTTCAGTTTGATTCTGTGTTTTTTCCCCTTTTTTTCGGTTCGGTTCGGTTTTTTAGTTTCAGACTTATAAAACCGAAACTGAACCGAACCGGTCAGTTTTTTCAAGATTTTAATCAGTTTTTTTTAATGTTGGGTTTTTTCAGTTATTTTTTTTCTAGTTTTCTCAATATAATCAATTTTTTAGTTTTTTTCCCCACCCCACCTAAAAACACAATTTTCTTTCCCCACCCATTTTTTCTTCCAAACACTTATGAACTCTTATAGTCTTATTTTCTAAGATTATCATCTCTTTCAACTTTATAACAAGTGTCATTCGCAAATTCTAAGATTACCATCGAACTCATATTTTTGCCCTCAAGGTATTATTCCTTCTTGTCCTCGTGCACCACATTCGCCCTCGAGGCATTATTCTATCTTGTCCTCTCGAAACGCCCCATTTGCCCTCGAGATTGTCAAGAACACAACACTTCCTCGTCCTCAAATACGAACCGTAAAACCCACCAATAATCTCCAATAACTTCTCAAGCCAACCCCAGTTCTGCACTTAGGATGAGGGGAAAGTGGAATAGCTGCAGGGATTCTCTCAAAAAATCCAAGTTACCTGTTATAATATCCATGCTTTGCTCCTGGAAACTAACTTGTTTCTGCTACATATCGAAATACTAGTTTAAACAAATGATATTGACAATGCAATCATGGCAAAAGCTTGTTGATTAAGTTGGTTCATGTGTTAATCATCAATTAAGCTTGTAAACAGAAATCTGTCTCATGCATTGGCTAATAATTACCAGAGCTGAATGAGATGAAGGGATGGAGCCTAAGGGAGAGGTATAGTAGTGTTCATCGATCAGATCACTAGCAACTTTTATCTAATGAACTTACTTTACTGAATCAGGAGTAGTTTACTAGTTTATTTATACATTAATTGTAACACTTAATTCTTCCAGAAAATAGCCCTAATCATTTTTCCTATAAGTGTATTCACTTCTACACTTAATCGCTCACAGACAAGACGAAGATAGTACAATAATGGGTTGTTCTCGTGCTTACATCACGTCCACGTTCAAGTTTTCTTCCTCGCAAAAACAAACAAACAATTGACTCCCATTGAAGATCCAACATCAAGAATCAACAACATCATGAGTCCAAAATTACAATGGATTTCTTGATCCAAGCTAACTCGTACTTTTGAAAGGTTCGCTTGTAAAAGGGTTTAGAATGAAAGGCCTACCATGTTCATTCTCTGGTATGTTACTTTTTATTCACAATTTCCCAGATATTGGGTTTGCAGAAAGATCATCACTGGCCGTGCCACAAACGAAGGGCGTATGAAGTTTCATGATTATTAATCTTCAAAAACCACCCACACCTTGCTTATTTTAGTCTCCAATGTGCAAGAGAAAAGAGTTGGTGACCAGCTAAAATTACCCGCATCCTTCTCATCACCTTCTGACTTTGTTATGCAATCCAAAATGGGAGGTGTTGAACCATTCTTGCTCAGGACTGACGAGCTGCGGGAAGTTGCAATATAGGTCGAAAACTGCTCCAGTGCCATAATATGATCCATGGTGATGATTTGTACCACTGGATAGTCCAAGTTCTTGTTTTCGATAATTCGTTTGCAATTCTCAAACAAATTATGAAGCTCCTGGCTTTGCTGAGAAGCCCTCCTTAGTATTTGACAGGCCAAGTCTCTAGCTGCCCTTGTTAAATCAAAGAACATATTAACAAGAGCTGCTACACCTTCACTGTATGTCTTGTAAACTTGGAAGCTCTCTTTCAAGGTGTTGCTCATAGCTGCTTGAGCAAGATTATCTAAAGTTGAAATATTGAACGGCGAACAATCTAAAACTCTATCTATAAACACTTGACATTTTGGCAATTTTCTGAACACCATATCGATGGACTTTTCATCATAGCATCGAGAATCCAGATCACCTTGGGACATAACAGGTTCAAGCTTCCCTGCTTGATTGATGACCCACCCTATTCTTTCCTCTAGATAAGCTGCATATTTGTGTATGAAGCTTACGGAAGGATCTGAAATGTTCCTTAGGAAGCAGCGAGTACTCATTTGGAGATGGCCTGAAGCATGCGCATTACGCAGCTGTTGCTCGAAGCATCGATTCCCTCCACGAAGGAGTCGATGAATTAGAGAGAGTGTCTTGAGGGCAACCAGGTTGTCTCTGGTCTTGCCAAGGCGGCGAGAAATCCTCTCGGCAAGAAAGTGGATGGATCCGGGAGAGTTTGAGACCAAGAAGAGGATCTCATGCATGTGTTTGTCGTCAATGGGGCCACTATCATGGCCAGTTGCACGCACAACTGCGACCTCTATGCTGGAAAAATCCTTCCCTTCATGATGACTGTAGATCATGGCTTTCCCAATTGATGCATGATCCTTCACTGCGCCAAGAGCTATTCGGAGCTTGCCTTGTATGTCCACCCCCATTTCTTTGAATTTGTAAGAAAATGTGTAGATATGTTTCACTAGAAGAAAGCATTTATAAAAGGGAGGGTGGGGAGAGGGAAGTTGAAGAATTAGGCAATGGGGAATCATATCTTGATTTTAAAACAAGCCAAGTTATGCCTTTAAAAAAGTCTTCCAGTAACAAAAGAGACCATATGGGCCAATATGTTCTGCTAAGAAATTTAAAATCACAGTTTGCATGCTTTGTTACTATTATATTGCTGTATAGGGTACCAAGTATTTCACATACGCAAGTCAACAGGAACAAATTCTCGCAAATCTACCATGAAACTTATCCTCGACAAGTATTTGCTAGACCGAGTGATTAATCACATGCCTGCGAGTAGTGCAAGCAAAAGGATCTCAAGTGCTTTGCTCTGATCTCAAATATCTCTGCAAAAGGGTCCCACTAGTTGAACAGTGAATTCCATGAACACGTGAATGATTTGTACTGGACAAGAGAAACATACAAGTACAAATAGAATTTACATAAATCTTTGTTTTTCATAACTTTATGGGATTATAAATCGCAGCCCCATGTTTGACTCTAATTAATGAATGATATGGAAGAAAACAGGAAAAATGTGGTCATTGGCCATCCCACTAAAGGCCTTGGATTCTCTCCCTCTCTGTAAACTCAAATCAATCACTAGTGTTGATTAATATTTAGCTTTTCCAGGGGAACTGATTGTTGTGAATTTGAAAACCGAAACAAGGAGTGCAAAAGCTTTACAAGGCCTTCCTTTCCTTCTTTTTAACTTTTGGGAGTGTGGATATAAACAAGTAAACTGCTACGTGTTAAAAGAGTCAACGGGCAAAAAGGTTTCTTTGTAGTGGTGGGAGAAAGAACCTCATTCCTTAGGAATAGGATTCTCCCGCATCAAAGCTTTCTTCCTATTGGCAACAACATAATATACTAAGCATTTTTGACCTTGGATATCTTCTCTCTTTTTCTCAATTTTTTTTTTTTTTTTTTTGCTTTTGGTTATGATATCTTCTCTTTCACACCCACAGGTTCTTCATTCATTATAATACAACTTTCAACTTCTTCAGCTGCCACTCAAGGGGCAAAACATGACCCATGTAAGATATTGCGGGGTGAAATGCCTTGTCATATTTAGTAATGGCTAAATCGTGACAGCTAATAGTCTCTCAGCGGACACCTCAAAAGTTCAAACTTGAGGTTTCATGTGCAATTCTGAAGTTCAAATTAAGAGAGAAGTGGGATGGGAATTTGAAAAATGGAAGCAATCTTCACTGTAAAACACGAGACTAATAAGCCTCCTCAATCCCGATGAATTAAGGAAAAAACGATGAGGAAAAATAGTAGCCATCACATCAAACAAAACAAATTCCATTATGTCGACACATGTCAAGGTGGAAGGATAACTGAGCCTACTCTCTAGCCTGGTTATTCTGTCACTAGTGGCCGATTTGGAGAAATTGAATTGTGTGGATAAATGATTGAATAGATCTCTAACAGCAGTTTCATACATTCATATTCCATCAAATCAAATAATATCATGAATTTCTATATTCTGAAAACCTTCATCAAAGGGTGAATTGACAGGTTGTATTTGGGAATGAAACGATTCTTTTTTATCCTCTATATTCCCCAACTCAAGTTGGATATTGTCTGGGGTCAAAACCAACTTGTGAGAATACATTTCCAGGCTAGCAAGTACAAGATACAAAGCGAATAATTATAGAACAAGCCCGACTACAATGGTCAATGCTCAATATTTTTATTATGAATAAAGACAGATATGACGATGTGCTAAGCTTACTTGTAACAAAAACGAGAATTTCACTCGACAATTATGATTGTTGAAATTGTCCGATCTCATTATCCATGCATGCACCCTCCAGGAGCAGATGAAAGGTCTGCACACACTGCCAACAGCCCTGAAATTGGACGCTTGCACTCATGATAAAAGGGTTTGCTATAATGCCACCAACCACAAATGCAGATGCCTTTAGATGTAAATGTGCTAACTCTTATTTATTGTTTTATTCAAATTCAGTGATCTAAACACTATTTTCAGTAGTCTAGACTTCTACATGTTAAAAATGCACTCCAATAAAAACATTAAGTTTAATACACTATCTAACGTCATTATTGTCAAAACTAGTTGAATCACCAACAGATAGGCAATGGGATTATTACGACATGAAATTTTTCTTTTAACTCATTGTCTTTTCTGTTGTTTTCATTCTATCCTCCCACACTTGTGCTTTGCTAGCTTCAGCAAATACAAAAAAAATCAATAGGCAAAACATATTCAAAAACTACAATCAGTGTGTGGTAGACACAGCATTTCACTACAAGGGCCGCGGAATTCTTCAAAGGAAGGGAAAACAATTATTGAACTACACATTTGTGAAGGGAGGCCCATCAACTAAAGCTAAAAAATGATTCCTGTCGAACCTATTCCCATGTTTTACTCTAGACACCACAAAAGTGATTCCAAACAGTACAAGGCACGAATCTTAAACTTTTTGTACTCTAGTGCAACTCCACTAGAAAAGTCCCCCGAGAGCATGTTGATAAATTCATTAAATAGCAATACAAGGATCTGGATAAATTTGAGAAATTAATCAGTAAATAAAAGCATTACGACAACGCATCTAAATGCGTGGTTCCTCTGGGTAAAACATTCTGCCATCTCATATTTTCTGTCACCGCATGATGTCATGACTATGCAAACTGCTGTGCTATTTTAATTGATGACATTCCGTGCATAGTCACTGTAAATAAAACAAGCGGTGCTTTTAAAAAAAAGAAGAAATCAAGAAATTGTTATACCTGAATGTAAGTAGCCTCTGGAAAGCCCTACCTTAGAGGCTTTAAACCCTGGAAAAGTCCCATAAAAGGTCAGATTTTTTATTGATAGCTCAATGGATAAATATAGAAAAAAAATTAAAAAGCATGTGAAAGAAGCTCAAACTACATAAAATACAGCATTTACACACATGGCATTAAAAATTCAACAAAATGAAGGCAAAATTGTGTTTCTATTCTGTTCAAGCAAATTCCTACTGATGTCATAGAGAACAAATTTTACCTAAAAAAGTGAAGAAATGACTGTTTTCAGCTTTTGCATTTTACTTCTTTTACTGATCTCATTCAGAGGGGAAAAAAGAAAAATTATATTTTACCCTCAGTTCTCATGGGATGCTTTAAGGTCTGGAATTTTTGACACTCCCTTGGTATAACACTTAACAGGTAATATTCTTATCAGAGATCATTTTACACTTAGTTTTAACTTTTCAATCAAGTCAATGGCAAAATGTGTCTAGTTTCTCTTCATATATCACCAAGCAATCCAGGTCATCATATCAACTTGATGGGCCGATGCATGAAAAGAGAAGTTTCGGGAAACTAATGTGATGCCATTTTTATAGATCTTTCACCTTTGCACCGCTTCATTTTATTTTTATTTTAATAGGGGCAGTTTAAAACAAAAAAATCTAAGCTGATGCTTCAGATCAAGTTGTGTCTGGAGGCAGAAGAGTTATGTAATAAATTTATGCATGTGTTGGTGCCTATACAAGCCAAGACATGGAAAGAGGATGTTCTCAGAAAAGTTTTCATCATGCCACATTTAGGAATGCTAACAATAAATCATTTTTATAAGTTTTTCTTCTTTTCTTTAACTTTATTTTGACACGTACAAGTTGGACCAACAACCTAAGCTGATGCTACAGATATCAAGAGATGTGGAGGTTGAAATGTTCTGTAATCAAGTTATGAATGTTTTAGTTCCTTTCCTGTCTCCATTAAGTGCCAAACATCAAAAATATAAAGCTCCACTGTGTATGAGTTGATAAGCAAATACAAATTAGAAAGAAATGCATAAGCTCATTAAGAGGTTGTATTTGGCTAAAACAAGGTGAAGCAGCCTAGTTTTTTATGAGCTCAAAGATGGAGATTATCAGTTTATTTGCTCATCAAAATGATACATCTCTATGAGCTCAGAACAGAAAGTTTAAACCAAGCTACTACAAAGACATGGATATCTTGGACAAAGCAAAGTGTCAAAACTGTTCTCATCTAAGAGCTAGCATGCATTTGTAATTAAGATTTATCCATTTCTTCTGCTGGAAATAGTAATTGATATGACCTAGTATGTTGCCAATTGCAATAACTCTAGCAATAATAATTAGTAACTATACCTTCGAATTCCTCAAATCATTCACTGCCATCCTAAGAGAATCATCTGATAGTATCAAACGTGACAGAGCCCCTGTGCTTAACCTGCAACATTCAGCAGAGACTATCATGAGAGCGGGATTGTTCAAACCTAGTCAGTCAACAAATATAATCAAGAATCAAGTTTACTTGCACTAAGCCAGACTAGCATGAAAGTTTTCCCTGATCAAGAAAAACTAGAATGGATAATACAACAAATGATGGTTTAAAAGGAAATGATACATTTATTGGACCAGTGAAAAATAATTCTTAATTTCTGCAGGTATGAGAAATGAACCACTAAAAATCTAGTCGAGAATGCATCATGGTGTCTAGAGCCTCTAGGCTAGCATTAGAAGATAATCAAGTTTCAGTTTTTAAGGCTTATAGTCTGTTTTAAGTATAGAAAAAAAAAAGGGATATAGGATAGAAAAGCTCATTCCTAAGTACCCTAGTAATTTCCCTGCTTCCGATATAGAGCCGTCAACAGCAAAGATTAGATCCAGCAACGCTTGCATTCCCTATATTAAGGAGTAAAACTTGCAATGAGTTTTCCAACCCTTCAAAATGGATAGAAATACATGTAACTTTTAAAAGGAAAAACAACTTTATTACCAAGATAAATTTAGGATTCTTGGGTCCAATTTGTGGACCACAATCTGATCCTCTGATTGTTGATTTAAGAGGAAGAATTTGAAGCAGTTCCAATGGAGGTGTATACGAATCAATATCCAAACTGTTCCTAACTACCAAAATAATAATAATAATAATAATAATAATAAGGAGTATCTGAACAAGCAAAACAAAACATACACTTTTGTCCATCTTCACTCAATCAGCAATAAAAAAGAGCACTAAAAGAATCAAAAGGCACTTAAAAGTCTCTACCTCTGATAGCTAATAGAGCGCGCAGGCGTTTCAAAGCCGAAGCACGATTCATATGCTGTGATCGGTCCTCAACAGCCTACATACAGTAAAAAGAACAAGAACCAAATAAAAACCATTTAGACAAAACAGCAAACATGTTATATGCATATTCGGCATGGTACAGTTTTGGCAGAAAATGAAGCAAGTAAAGCTAGTGGTGACCTGAGCAATAATCCCAGTAGGAAGGTGCTTGAGACGGACAGCAGACTCACGCTTGTTACGGTGCTGACCACCTGGGCCTGAGGCCTTGAACGTGTCCATCTCACACTGTCTCATCAGTTCATCATCTGTCAATTCTAAGTAGTTTGTAACATTACCATGACTTGCAGAAGTGTTATAATTGAAGCAAATTAAGTGTTTTTTTGGGGTTTCTGCAGTTCTTGTGTACAAGGTTGGTGAATGAAAATGTCTTGATTTGGTTCTGTTAGAAGCGTTGAGATAATGGCAAGAGATCAAATTTAAAGGAGAAGAAGATGGACGAGATATGCGGGTAGGAACAATGGTGTTGGTTGTGATTGGAAGTCTGAGGAGAAGCATTGATTTTAGTAGCGAATGAGCTGACACTGCCATTTTCTTGAATCAGTAAGTATTACTTTTAATGGTAAGTAAAGGGGATTTCAGTTTGTCCCAAAGGAAGCCATTGTTGTCCGAGGAAAATAACTCTCTCCCGATGAATTTCTCGACTGTCATTATACTTTCTTCCTCCAAGAAGGAAAAAAGTAAACTACAAACCAGTGCCTAAACTATGTGTAATTTTCAGTTGAGTCTCTGCAAGTTCAAAGTTAAAGTAATGATGCCTAAACTTTTCAGATTTTACTCAATAGTGCCCTCATTAAATGGAATTAATTTAGAACTAGCCCCGGACGGCCACATGTCGGACCGAGAGCTAAGGAACTAGACCCAAATACATTCGATTCTCACTAAAGATGATTGAATCGGCTAGTTGAACCAATTACTTTTATTCTTTTATATTTGGTATTTTTTATGCAATTTTTCACTAGTATGATTTTAATAATATTATCTTTTTTTCTCACTGTTAAAGTACATATTGAATATCTTCAATTAATATTTAATAAATTATTTTAATTTTAATAAAAAGAAAAAATTTAAATATTGATAGAATTAAATTAAATGTTTGGTATATGATAATTCAATGAAGCCTAATGTGATTTTGGTATTGTTTGGGAACGCGGTTCAACCCGCGTTCCCAAAAAATTTGAATTTTTTTTTTACTAAAATTTAATATGATTTGTATATTTTGGATCGTTTTGATGTGCTAATGTCAAAAATAATTTTTAAAAAATAAAAAAACATTATTGGCATGCATTTTGGCACGAAAAGTTATTTGAAAAGCACCTGCAACCACACTGCCAAACAAGCTCTTTATTGATTTATGATTTTAAACATACCACAAATTGCTGAACTTGACTATCCACGAGTTATTGCATTTTTTTTAAGCATTCATCAATTCGCACGTTTGTTTCCATAAAAAGCTCATTCGAGCTTAGTTTACATCCAAGAACCATAACCTGCAAGAAAAAATTATTATTACTTAAATATATTTATAAAAAAATAACAAATAAAAAATAGATATAATTAAAAAGAATTTTACCATCTGCTTCACATGTGAAACGAATAGAATGAGTTGTCGGTGTGCGTGGTAACGAAACCGTGAACACGCCGGTTCCAGTTCTCCGCACTAGAGTGTGATCGCACATAAAATGATTGTATAGCACGTGCTAAATATATTCCACCCACATGACCTCTGCGACATACGGAGGTCTGAAATCTTTCTATATCGTCACCTCCTTCTAGCCTGAAAGCTCTTTTTTCGTGTATTTTTTGGCTTTTTTTTTCACTTCATACCAAAAATAACACAACCTATATGGTGCAAATGAATTATCTATTAGTAAATGAATAATAAAATTGAATAAAATGATTAAATTTTTTTATCTTGATTTTAATCTTACCTAGTTGCAGCATGATTCTCCCAAACCCTCCTTCCAATAGAGTTGTCAGCTCTATCCCATTCAGATTTTTCCATGCAGTTAAAATTTGTACAAGAAAAATTTCAATAATAAGTTAATAAACTAACTGAATCAACATAATAAAATAATATTTAAGTTGATACTAACATTAAACCTTTTGAATCATGTATCAATCATAGATTTCCATTCAGGATATTTGGAAACCTAACTTCATCTAAACAATAAAATTTCCATCAGCGATTTGATCGCCGATGTCATGGTTTGGATAGCCTTAATGTTTATAAACCTAAAAAAGCATTCGTTAATTCAAAATTAATTTTTTAAAAATTATTAACATTTCGATGTGAAGGGAAAACAAATTTACATTGAAAGATCATTCTTACACTAAGCCTAGTATTTCTGAGTAAATGAATCTCATTATGAAGGGACCTCCCCTCGACGTGGCATCATCATAGATGGATTCCTGTGTCTCAGGTACTTGTTCTTGGTCTACACCTAACAACTCATGATCTTCAAAAGCGCTATTAGAAAAACTAGCAGCAATCATATCTATATGACATGCTATTGACTTTTCCTAAGGCATAAATTAAATGATTGAGATACCACAAATCATTTCTATTTTAAAAACATTCGGCAGCACCTTTCCTATACAAGAAACTACCTAAAAATTTTAAACATGTAAATACACAACAATTTAAATTAGATTGCATAAACTAGTTGATTTTATTTCAATCTATGTCAATCAAATAATTTCAATTATGCTAATATAACTAACATTATCTTAGCCATATTAAAAAATCAATAATTTCAACAATAATTTCACATTAAAAACTATAAATTTATCCTAACTATTATCTTAGCTTTTTTTTTTAATTTATGATGGCTACTATTTTGGTTATTTTCATTATTATTCAAAATTGTTGGTTAACACCAAAAAATGAATTAGCTAACCATGTTAATAAGAGAAAATTAAAAAAAAAAAAAAACAATTCCAACAATCCATATACAATCTTTAAAGAACATAAAAATTAAAAAGAAATTAAAAAAATCCAACAATCTATATATAATCATTAAATAACATAAAATTAGAAAAAAAAACAATTAGAAAAATTCCACCAATCTATATACAATCATTAAAGAACAGAAAAATTAAAAAATTCCAACAATCTATATACAATCACTAAAGAACATAAAATTAAAAAATTTCAATAACATTTATACAATTGTTAATAATAGAAAAATTAAAAAAAATTGCCATCAAGATTTATGCAATTATTTATAATAGAAAAATTTAAGGAAAAATTAAAAAAAAATTGCCATCAATATTTATACAATTATTTATAACAAAAATTTTAAAAAACACAATAAATTTCCATTAAAATTTATATAATTATTAATAACATAAAAATATAAAAAAAATGCAAAACAAAAATGTGAAACACACACACACACAAAGAGAAGGAAAAAGAAGAATTTTACCTTAATGTTCAGTTTTCCCGAGCTCGAGAAGAGAAAAATGAATCCTAATTAAATAAATAGAGAATAAAAGAAAGAGAAAAGAGGATAAGACATACCTGCGCGTGGAGACAAAGAGAAGAGAAGATAATGGGTTGAGGATCGAAAGAGGGAGAGAAGAGAAAGAAAGATGGAGATTTGGGAGGAGAAGAGAAGAAGCTGCAGAAGAAGAGAGAATAAGAGAAATGTGTCTGTCTGTTCTGAATTTTTGGATTCTAGTCTTTTAATTTGGGGCTTTGTTACTAACGGTTTTACCAACGGACAATTAAATATTAATTTTTTTTAATTTTTTCATCGATGTATCCATTTGTAAAGTCTAATTGAAATTTTCAATTTAATTGAAAATTTTTAGAAACCCTCCAACTATCAGTGACTATTTTTTTTATCTATCGGTTATTCCGTAAGTACTGACCAGTAATAAATAGTGTAAGTGAGAAGTGAATAATACTTAACTCTTAAGAAAATGCCGACGTACATTAACTGTCAGTGAATTTGTATGTACCGAACAATAATAAACAATGCAAGTGAGAAGTGAACAGTAACTTAGCTCTCAGAAAAATACAAACGGACATTAACTTTCGATGATCTCGTATGTATTGAACACAATGAATAATATCACTATATCGGTGAGAAGGAGAGTTCATATTAGGTGTTTTTTTACCTTTAAAATTCATGAAAAAATATATATGAGCTAGGATAATTTTTTGTTTTTTTTAGGTCGTGAATATGTTTATAACAATTCCAAAAGTATTTTTATAGGTGTTTAAGGTTAAAAATTGGTTGAAATAATAGTTTTTAAGGTCAAAACAACATAATTCATGATTTTTTGGCCACTATAGTTGTCGGAATCTAGTCAAATCAGACGACGCATCATCTGACTTAATAAGAGACTCGTCTAATTTTTTTTAAAAAAATGGGGCATACGAGTTGCAACAAAAAAATAAGGGTTTAGTGTGGGTCTTCCAGGGCAAGCCCACGTATAGGCCTTAACGAAATGGGTCAGGCCAAGTAGCACCTTGCCTTTATTTTTTTTCTTTTTTTTTCTAATTCTTTTTTAAAATTAATGCTTTTTTATATGTTTTTTCTCTATTTTTTTTATATTTAGATTAATACTCCTCTCTTTTATTTTATTTAAAAATCTTTTAAATGACAATTATTTTTTTGGTTATGTATTTAAATTTTGAGGAGTTTTTTTTTATTCATCTATATATATATATATATATATATATATATATATATATATATATATATATATTGGGTAGAGATGAACTTTATTTTTTTTTTCACTAAAGAAATTTCAAATATAAAAACGTTGTGCAAAAGCTTGTGTATATAATTTTTTTATTTGAAAAAAAATATTTGACTCGCAACAAAACACGGGTGAGTATCAGTGTATCATAATTTTCTATACAAATTAGCCAGGGATGATAAGCTTCTTAAATCCCAATATACAAGGAATGGCCTGAACTAAATTCATTCTAGGAAGCAGAATGTGTCATGAAGCAGCAAGATGAGCCAACCAAGGAAGCAAATTGTCATGGACCAAGTCTGGTTTGTCATCATGAGGACAGTGTCCAACGCCTTCCAGCATACAAAGTCTCACATTTGGAAGCTGAGAAGGCAAGGAAGAGAAATATTTGCCAACAGGTCCATCAATAGGCGTGAACGGATCTTGATCGCCCCAAAGAACTAGAATAGGTATGGAAATTCCAGGCATCAGTGTCACTGGGTTCGGCCCTGGTGGCCCTGTCACAATTGAAACAAAAGCATCGAGTGCCCCTTCATCACATGCTGGTCCTCTGATAATCTGAAAGTTTCCATGAGGAAACGAAAGTTCTGAGTGGATGTTCTGTTAAATCTGCAAATAATCTATATGAAGATGTTACCTCTACAAGGTCTTCATCCACGGATTCCTTATTTCCATAAACAGACAATAAAATGTTCCTCAGAGTATCTCTGCATCCATCATACGAGTTTTAGATTTTCGCAGTCACTCTTGTATTTCTGTGCTAAATTGGTGAAAGTGCATGGCATACCTCTGTTTGACACGCTCAAAGATCGACGATGCAATTGCCCTTTGCTTCAGCAGAAAATCAATTAACCAAAGCAGAGGCAGCAACAGCTTGATCCTCCAATCATCAACAATCGCCTTGTTGTTCATGCCACCAGAGCAATTCAGCAGCACAAGCCCTCGAACCAGAGTTTGACTAGAATCTATAATCGCAGAAAGTATAGCAGGCATGAAGAAAACCATAGATTTGACTGCATGGATAAGTTTTTGCAAGGGAATGTTTCGTAGAAAGTATCTTCTCTCTGGAAATAAAATGTACAGCTTCAACTACCTGAGGCTGCAATTACGCAAGCTAAACTCCCAACAGAGTTCCCTATCAGCACAGTTGGCTTCTGAATAACTTCATCCAAGAAATCTAAAATTAACTGCACAGTGAGTCCAGAATTAGCAGGGTAACATTTTCCCAAGGTTAAGAAATGCTCGCTGTAAAATACAAGACAACTCAACTTCTGATAATGGAGTACCTGAGCCCATGCTTCCATGGTATATGAAAAGCCTTCTGGCTTATCCGAAGCACCAAATCCCAGAAGGTCGATGGCATAGACTGTATAATTTTTTGCCAGTGTATCGATATTCCTGATAAAAACCTCAATGGTGTGAACAGAAAACACAGTAATTACTTAGAAGGTATTCGAAAATGTAAAAGCTACTTTGAGAAATGCCCTACCATACTAATTCTTGCTAAACCAATGAAACATGGCTCTATCATTACGAACTGGATATGGCAACGTTTTTCTTCGGTCTCCACTAAATATAGCTTGGACAATCCATGTGAAGTGTGAAAATAGCTTCCATCTTATCTTATATACAGCAAAAAGGTTAATGGAAGAAGAGCTCTAAGAGCGAATGGATTTTCTTGAATTTGACAAAATGTAACCTAAGACAGACCAGACCCTACATCATATCACCACCAATAGTTAGTGGCTATTGGCTAAGAAGGCAGATTATCAAGATAAGGGTATGAAGTTAATATGTGGCTAAATTATTTCAAAAATCAACTAACCTGCGCCAGTGAGGAATGGAGGCACCGAAGCCATGAACAAGAAGAAGAGGAGGTCCAGGGTTTGACTGTGAATCAGAATTACAAGAAACAAAGTAATTGATGGAGAACTGCCCCTTCCACAACCACTTCGTGCACCTTTCCCTTATCTCTTTAATCTCCAAGACTTTTCCACCACAAGAAGAGGATGAGGTGGCACCAGTAGTAGCAGTATTATTACCGCTGGTGGCAGCAGCAGTGATGTTAGACTTGATGTTGCAAGAGACGGGCTTCTTGCAATAACGAATGTGGCCATGTTTCCTTTGCTGACACAGAAAACGTTCCCCATTTTTATTTACTGATGAATAATGAAGGGGAAGCTCAGCAGCTACTGCTAGTGCCGAGAAGCCCATGTCTCCCTGGGTCCCTTCTTTTCTGATTTCTCTGCAGAATGAGAATACAGAGATCCTATAATCAATTTTAGAGGGTAATAAAGTCAAATGGAAAACTAGTTGTAGTGAGGGCGAGTATAGCCATTTGCCAATAGCCAGTGAGCAATTTTACCAAAATAAAAATAAATAATGAATTTTCATTTCACTTTCCTATCCAAAATTATTACAGGTTGCTTTTCTTTAATATCTGCCCTTCATAAAGTTGAGCTACAGTTCCTTTTCTTTTTCTTTTTCTTTTTCTTTGTTGTTTTCTTCTCCAAGTCTAACAATTTCTGTTTCTTGTTTTTTGCTTCTTTGTTTCCATTCCAATTCATATGTTTTGTATGACTTGTAGCCAATTGCATTTGGATTATGTATTCATCTACCCTTATATTGTATAAAATTCATACGTTTAATTAATTGTATGTGAAAAAAAAATGAATTTGGATTAGCGAGTTATATCCTGACAATAATAGTCAAGGATTGTAACTCTTCATCCCTATAAATATATTTATTAACAGAAATTAAAAAAAAAAGAAAATAATTATTTTTTTGTCAAAAAAAAACTCTTAAATCAAACTCGCTGTCAATTCACTGAAGAATTGTTTCTGCAAATAAGGTACACTTAGACAATGAATAACAAGTATTATTCATTATTATTTAATGTGATTGTATTTAGATTAGTGATACAAGTTTTCTGAGACACGCTTTTTTTTTTCTCTCTTCTATTATTTTTTCTATTATTGGTATCGAAGCATGTTGTTACATATTTTCTAGTTTAAATAACATGTTTGATCTGGTTATTTTTAACATAGTTGATACATTAAAAAAAAGGTTTTGTTTTGGACAAAAAATTTAAATATTGAAAATTGTTTGTTTACTTTAATTATGTGCATAAGTTATAACTTAATAATGTTAAGTTGTGGATATTATGTATGTTCATGAAATCCCAAGTTTGCTTTGCGTGTTGAAATTATGTGCAAACTGAAATTCTTCAAAACTACAAATTCCAAGTGATTTGTTTGCTTTTATCTTTTGCAATCTCAAAGTTTTCTTTTAGAAAGAATTGTGGAGTGTACATATGATTCCTCATAAATTCTACATAAATTAAAGGAAAAAAAATAGGGCAGTGCACTATGCATAATAAAAATTGTTTATAAGTTAAATGTTATGTTTATCAAGAAAACATTTATTATAAATTTTATTTCATAACAAATAAAAGTTGCCATCGCTAGGCTACTTAATTTTTGTGTCATGCATGCAACATATAATAATGTAAACAGAGCTTAGTGACAATAGATAACAATAAAAATTGTCCAAGTTATCATATGCTTTTTATCTTGTAACTTGGAGCATATAAAGATGCATTTGACTTGCAATGAAAATATCAAAATGATTAAAGATGCAATACGCCACCTTGAGATTGAGATGGAAGAGGATCGCCTTGAAGCCAACAAACCTAGAACTTATATATATATATATATATATACACGCGCGCGCGCGCGCGCATAGGTATTAAAATAGGTCTTAGTATAAAAAATATAAAGAGGAAGCCACCAAAAAGCAAAAGTTGAACCAACCATGAAAAGAAAAACATCCTTTTAAAAAGAAAAGCAATAATATGACCAAAGTCAAGTGCTTTAACTATGGTAATAAAAAATATTTTTCTTGTGATTATAGAGAGCCTAAAAATTTTAAAGACCTTATGTATTTATGAATATAATAGATGTTTCTAGTTTTGTTTTTCTAAGTGAATCCAATCATTTGTTAATTGTAAACTCAAGAGTCACTAACCATGTCGTGAAGGATAAGGGTGTCTTTGTGGAATTTCAGCGAATCTCACATTGAACATGATGGTTGAATGTTGGAAACAACTCTAAAGTAGATGTGAGAGAGATTGGAACATGTATGTTAGTCATGCATGAAGAACGAACCTTAATTCTACCTGATATGTTATATGTTTTAGATATTTGTTAAAATTTAGTTTTTGTGTTGGTTTTACTAAAGCTAGGTTTTAATTTGTATTTTCATGAAAATAGTGTTAACTTGTCATTAGAAACAAGTTTTCATGGTAATGGATATTTATTGGATCTTTTATTGTATTAGATGTTGATTATAATACAAGTAATGTATGTTTTTTTTTATTTGCATCTTTTACTAATTGTGAGAATAGTGTGACTTTATGGCATGCAAGGCTAGGCCATTTAGGCCAACAATTAATGAATATCTAGCCAAAAAAGATTTATTAGGAAATGTTGGAAAAGTAAATTTATCTACTTGTGAATATTATGTAGCTAGAAAAACAACAATAAAACCATTTGAAAAAGATATTAGAGTTGAATTTTCATTCCAATTAATTAATTATGATATTTGTGGTCCAATGAATATGAGAGAAAAACATGGAGATGTCTATTTCATCACCTTTATAGATGATTTTATATATTTTTTTAATTTATCATAAATCAAAAGCTTTAAATTGCTTTATAAAATTCATGAACCTAATGAATAATCAATTGGACATGAAAATAAAAACTTTAAGAACCAATCAAGGTTGTGAATATTTATTTGATCATTTTAGAAAATTATATAATGAAAGAGGAATAGAACGGACACAACAAAATAGTATTGCTGAAAGAAGAAATAGAACCCTACTTGAAATGGTTAGATCAATGATGGAACAAGTAAATTTGCCTATCATCTATTAAAGTGATGCATTATTAACTGTCATGTATGTATTTAATTATATAATTTTTAAGTCAGTTATAAGTACGCCATATGAATTATAGAAAAAACAAAAATTTGATTTTAGTTTTTTGAAACCTTTGGGGGTTGTGGTGCTTATGCTTATGATTCTTATCATAAATATAAAAAACTAGGTCCAAGAGGGGAGAAATGTATCTTTAAAAGATATTTTAAACACTCAAAAGGACAAGTGTTTATAGGTGAACAATAAAATAGAAATATAGCTAAATTTGAATCATGAGATATCACATTCTTGGAGAATAATTTTTCTAGAAAAATAGAAGTATGTCAAGACCTATCTTTTTATGAAACTCAGGACCAGAATACTTCAGCTATACAAATACAAACGGGCTTGCTTTCGAGTGGAAGCAATTTATAGGAAGATGAATTTGTTTCAACTGAACCTCAATTGCTACCTATAATGAATACATCTACGATTGCTAGTTTGAGTGGTTGTAACATTTCCATTGATTCATTAATGAATCAATCTCATCTACGATGAACTGGTCATTATAGCATTCTTCATCATTATTTTATTTTGAGATTAAAAAGGAAACACTTATTATTACTATGCAAGATAAAAAGGAGCTAAGAAATATAAACAAAGCTCTTACATGCACTACTAAGAAAAAATAAATTAAAACTATGGAAGAAGAGTTGGAATCTATGAAATCAAACTAAGTTTAGAAATTGGTTGATTTTCTAAAAAGATATAAGCTTATCGGGAACAAGTGGGTTCTTAAAATAAAGTGAAAGGTTGATGGCAGTATCGAGAAATATAAGGCTTGATTAGTGGCTAAAGAATATACACAACAAGAAGGAATTGACTATTATTAAACATTTTCACTTGTTATGAGGTTTACCTCGATAAGATTAATTCTAACTATAATAACTAACTTGAATATTAAATTACATCAAATGGATGTAAATAAAGTTTTTTTTAATGAGGAATTAGAAAAAGAAATCTATATAGATAGGTTTCGTTAGGGAATGACAGGAACACATAATATGTAGATTTTTGAAGTCAATTTATGATTTAGAGTAGTTTTCAAAACAACATTATATTAAATTTCTTAATGTAATCATATAATATGGTTTCACTATGATCAATGAAGATCATTGTGTATATATTAAAAGGTCCAAAAAGAATTTTATGATTTTATCATTATATGTGGGTGACATTCTGATAGCTAGAAATAATAAGACTTGGATGAAATTATATATATCCTTGGAGTTAAGATTTCAAGGGACCACTCAAGAAAGATATTATCTCTTTCACAAGAGTCATATATCAACAAAATCCTTATGCAATTTAATATGCAAGATTGCAAACCCATAGATACTTCAATTTTAAAAGTTGAAGCCTCAAGCTAAAAATTATATCTTATGACTTCATAAACAAAGAAACAAATGAGCAAAGTTCCTTATTCCAGTATAGTTGGGAGTTTAATATACGCAATCATGCATACAACACCTAATATTTGTTATGTTGTTGCACTGGTAAACAGATATCAATCCACCCTAGGTCAAGCATATTGGAAAGCAATAAAAAGGATATTAAGATATCTAAATAGCATAACTGATTATTCAATATGTTCAATATGTTATCAAGGGAATGATTTTTAATTAAGAGGCTATATTAATACTGATTAATACTGATTGGAGAGGAAATAAGGATGAAATAAAATCTACCTCTGGTTTTGTTTTCTTATTGAACAATGGTGTCATATCTTAGAGTAGTAAGAAACAATCTTGTATAGCCTTATCTATGATGGAAGCTGAATTCATGGCATTTTTAATTGTAGTATAATAAGCTATTTGGTTGATATATTTTCTGGTTCATTTAGGAGTGTTTGATATTGTAATTAATTAGGTACACGTGAACTATGATAATCAAGGTGCAATAGTACATAAAAAAAACTCCAAGTACCGTGGAAAAACCAAACACATAGATATCAAGTATAATTTTGTTAATGATATGGTTGCACATAATAAAGTGAACATGAAATACATAAATACACAAGAAATGATTGCATATCCATTTACAAAACTTATTTCAAGAGATGTTTTCAATAGGCATGTTAAGTCACTTGGATTATGTAGATATTGATGTATTAATGTATAATATTTTTCCCAAAATATTCTTGAATGTTTTTATTATTAATAATGATGTTATTGATGCCTAATTAAATAAGTTGTAGGATATACATACATATTTGCATTTAATACATACATTAAAAATAAACTATGACAAATATGTCGTACAAATAAAAGATTAGCCTTCTCACACAGGTAATTGCCCCCATTATATTATGATGAATAAAAATAAGATAATTTTAAACTTATTATATGAGTAATAAGATAGCACTAAAGCTTAATATATGAGCTTTCTTCTTAATAGAAAAGGAGGTCATTGAAATTTATTTTATAAATTTTACCCCCAGTGATTATTTAAAATATCACTATATTTGTCTTATCTCCAGATATGGATTTTGATGAATCAAAAGTAAATGAACTCAAAATTAGACTTTAAATGTGTATGAACTATTATATGTACGGTATTATTGATACATTCCCATGAAAAGAAAATGATATCATAACATGTGTTTCATACCACAAGTGCAAAATATGACCAAATAAAGGTAACACAAAATAAGATCTCAATTTGATATTGCATGAGACTTTAGAGCTTGTAATCTTTATTTATGCTCTTATAACTCTCATATGTTTCTCAAAACTTAGATTATACATTCATTATTTTAATATATTTCTAAAAGATTATGAATGATTTAATCTACTGGGACATTACTAGAAAAGCAAGTCAAGTAAAAGTTAAAGGAATCGAGAAAAGAGGAAGATCATTTTAGAATTATCACATCGATTTATATTCATTAGTCAACCAATTATGTTTGTTTATGTGATAAGTTATAATTATGAATGCAACAAGTATAACAATGAGATTATGAGAGACGAAAAAATCTGATAAATGAGATTATGTGATAAGTATATATTGCATTTACTATATATCCCATTATTAAGAAGTTATATACTCCTAATAGATATGTATAGCAATTAAGTTCTTGAAGTATGCCTGATCACACGACCTATTTGTGAAATATGAATTTTGCAGAAATAATAAGAGTTGATCCTATCATGTGTCGGTGGGAGATGAAGAAAAAAATAGATTTAGGTCATTCATGATGGGTTAACCCAATCTATATAAATATTATTTATATTACTAAGGTAATATAAGGGAAAATGATGGAGTTATATCCCAACAATAACTGTCAAAGGTTGTAACTCTTCACCCTTATAAATATATTTGTTAATCGTAACAGACAATAACAAGAAAATAAAAAAGAGAGAAGAATGTATTCTCTATAAAAAAGAGGAAAAGGGACTTTCATAGCAAACTCCCTGTCAATTCATAGAAGAATTATTTCTGCAAACAAAATACACTTAGGCAATGAATAACAAGCATGATTCATTATTATTTAATGTGATCATACTTATGACTAATGATGCAAGTTTCTTGGGACATGTTTATTTTGTTTCTCCCTTTGTTATTTTTTCCAACATGTTTAGCATGACTTCTTGCATATTGTATTTAGATAATGTATCCATCTACCCTTGTATTGCATAAAATTCTACTTGGTACATGGTGTAGAGATTCTGCTAAATGAACTACTGTGTATGCTATTCTTTAGAAATTGATTTGTGAAAATCCTAGTTTATCTTTGGTTCTCAAAACAAACAAAATGGTTTTGATTAGTGCTCAAGGAATGCGCTTCCTTTAGCTGCAAAGCATCCATGTAATAACACAAACAAGCTGCATGCATGATGTAAACATAAGTTAAACCTCGAAGATTTCAACTTAAAAATCATACAATGAAGTGAATTAACACAGACAAACAAATGGGTCAGATGTTAATGGATTCATTAGCATTTAACATTCTCAACTGAGTTTCTAAAATGCAAGAATCCGTATGATCTGCATAATACATATACTGATACTAGACATGTGCTCTATGTGCAATACCCTTGGTCAGTATGAAACACATGGATGGTCCAGCCCTCTGAAATTCATGCAGAACTAGACAGGAACTGTGAGTGAAGATGAAGGAATATTTTTCCTCAAGCCCAAGTCTAACCTTGTACGTGGCTCCTAGGAGGAAACATGTGACCAATATTTTACATTCATTCCAACATCAATGGAACTTGGTCTCATTTGGTTTGCTGCCCCTAAATGCTGAAAGAGAGAAGAATGACCTTGTTGCTGAGACAAAAATATTAGAGGATGTCAAAGTCTACTTAAATTCACCACTGAAGGAGGAGACAAAAAAAAAAAAAAAAACTACAAATTACTCTAGAGTACATGAAAGGAGAAGGAAAAACCAATAAAGATCACAGTATAGCGAAAAAGAATCACAACTGACCTTTAGTTGTAGAGGTTGCAGTTGATACATTGCCCTTGTGCAACTGATGTGAACTCTGGGCATTGAATTTGCTTATGTTTGATTGAGCTGCATCCAGAATATCAAATACATGTTATACATGACAAATTGAAAAGTTAGCATGTGGAAGAAAGAAAAATAGATCACCTATAATCATCCAATTTTTTATTGAAAAAAGACAAAGTAAAGAATTGCCAAAGCCAGGAAGAAAAGGTACCCAGCAGAAGTTCATGGGCATTCACATTTCTGTCATATCCTTCAAAGAAAGAAGTCTGTTGCTGCCCGCTGTCCTTTGAATGATGGGCTGCCTTTCTCAGAAGATTGTCAGTGTTTCTCTTATTGATAGCTTTAGATTCCTCACCATCATCCTCTCCTTCAGAATAAACAGATGGGCTAGACCAACCTGTCATATTTGCATCTCCTTTACTCTTCCTAGCAAACTTCAAAAGCCTCTTCAACCCCTTTGGAGCATCTTTTTGGTAGACCACTGAAGGAGGATTTTCAGCATTTCCCCACTCGACAATATCAGGTTCACTGTTGTTGTCTTCTTGCAGCATCTGAGAAAGAGAATGACGAACACCTTGACTAGGAAATCCCACAGGTGCAGCACGGACTGGAGGGCTAAGTTGAGTTGTGGCATCTCCATGTATGCTAGGCAGGTCCTTTTGCTCTTCTATTTCCACCCATGCACTGGGAGAGATAACTGAGTCTTCTTCGGACTGAAAGTTTGCTGAAGATTGAACTGTATCTTTGAAGCCATCATCAACATCAGTGGCAAGCTCTTTGAAGTTCTCCACCTCACCTGAATTCTGATGGCTATTTCCCACTGTTTCTGAATCCATAGCAGCACCAAAATGACTCTCTGCCACATTATCCTGATCTTTATGCTCACTAACCTCAACAGAAGCATTAACAATCACCTCATTCTCTTGACTTTCTGACATACTCCCACAGTTTACAGAAGACTCCCCCGGCTGGGAAGAATCTTTTGTCTTGTTCACAATGGGAGGGCCACTTCTAGATCCCTTGCGGAGGAAGGGTTTCGATTCCACTGGAACAACAGTGCTTTTTTTGGTAACCTTATTATAGAAACTAGGCTTTGATGGAACCATGGCAGAACCATCTTCAAGAACTGCTGCAGCTTTTGTTTTTGTTGTTTTTCCACTTTTTGTTACAGTTTGCTGCCTCTTCTCTTTTACCCCCTTTAAGCTCTTGTTAGCATCAGCTCGTGTTTCCTTTACAATTCTATGCTGTGGCTGGGATCTTTCAACTTTAGCATTTGATCGAGGAAGCGATACTGTTGACTGGGATTTTCGATTCCTTGGTCTGGTACCAGCAGATGAGATTCCTGGAGTTTTAGATGGAGATGACACTGGCCCTCTGGTTGGTGGTGTTGATGGCCATGATTTACGAGTGGCAGGCAAGGTCGTTGTTTTAGATGAAACCTTTTTTGTGGCAGAAGATTTTAGGCTGTCTTTTCGGAGATCTGCAGATGGAGATGGATTTTTGAAAGATTTTTGGGGTTTGCTTGGTGGATGCTTCTTACCAACATCCTTCACATTTGTGGTAGCTATTTCAGCTTTTCTCGCATCAAGAATTTGCTGCATTGCTCTAAATTGCGCTTCTTTTTCTGCTCTCTTTTCAGTATTCTCTCCTCTAAGTTTCCTATCCCTCTTCTCCTTGTAGTGATCATAAAATCCACCCCTCTGCTCAGAAGGGATATTTTGGTTTTTGACAGTTTTAGGCTTTTGGGTTTTCACCGGCCTGCTTTCCATCATTTTCATCAACATCTCGTTCAACTCTGCTTCCTTTTGTCGACTCCATTCCACTGAGTCTGCTGTTCTTCCATTTCTTTCCTTTCCTTGGGCTCCATTAGCATCTGTTTCAACATCTGCATGCTGTTCCATTTCTTCCCATCTCTCCAACTCTCCATCAACTTCAGCAGTCTCAGAAAGATTTTGACCTCCTGGTGTAAAATCAGACTCTAATTTTTCTTCAACCAAATTATTTGAGATTTCTTTATCTGCAATATCATTGCAAGGAAGAGGAACAGAGTCTTCTGAACTAAGTTCTTGTTGGCAGAGACTGGAACTTTCTGCAACACCAGAACTCCATCTTCTTAAAACAGATTTATTTGTACAGAGAGAAATGTTCGATGACAAGCTCTTTTTTAGGGCATCTACACTTTGATCCTTTTGTTTTCTTTCAAAAAGATTGATCGCATCTTGAACACTCATCCTTCGGACATGAGCTTCAGGTTTCTTACTGGATTGTTCAGATCCTTCCTCCTCACTACTAATTTCAGCTGCATCTCTATGAGATGATGTCCTTTCTCTGGTAGGATAAAAGTTCAGGCTTTTAATTGTTAGTGCAGCTGCCCTGTGTGAGCCAGCTCTCCCAATTTGAACCCTCCGCATTGGAGAAGCTGACCTTCTAGGTGCTGCGGATCTTGAAAGAGCTCGACTTCTTTCCACAGATTTTTTATTTTCATCACTCGAATCTGAAGACTCTTCACTGTCAGATAAGCTCTGTCGCTCAACCTGGGCAGCCTTTGCTGGTGAAACACCATATTTTACTGGTGGTAATGAATATACAGGTCTTGAAATTGGAGCATCTTCATCCATCTTGCTTGCATTGTCAATTGTTGAAGAATGCTTGTCGTCATTTAGGAGTACATCCGCCTCACCCTTTTGGCTCAATTCTAAGATTTTGCACAAAGAATTCCTATACATACCAGATGAAATCTAGAGTCAGAAATATAATCTTCTCTACATTGAAAGACTAAAATAAAAATTATAAGTAACGTGAGGCTGCATCTACAAATTTTTTGTAGCAACTAGGAATTTAGACCACCTATGCACAATTTGTTCTTGTGGGTGACTTACTTTAGATCTCTTGCGCCAAAATAATCACAAAATTCTACCAAATAAGTGATTTCTTTACAGGAGCAGGCAGCACCAGAAGCATGGTTTAGGGCTGTAGCCAATTCTGTTTTTAATGCAGTAAGCCTCAGGTCCATAGCTCGCAGCAATTCATTTCTGGCAAAACAATCATCTATAGCTTAGAGGATATGCAGCCCTTATAGAAGCTCATTGGAAATACTAGCAATCAGAAGAAGTTACCTTGAAGTATCTGATAATGCAATTTTCGCTTCAGCCTAAACAGGTCCGGACAACTTATTTTAGTTGTTATAATATTCACAACAATAACCTAATCCAATTTACAAATAAGAGAGAACTCATAAAACAAGGAGGTAAAAGCAATTACTTTGACTGTTGATTCTGTCTCAATTGAGTCATAGCCACCTGTCAAATAAGGAAAGATATACAATAAATATCAGATAAAAACTGAAACTACGATCTCAGCAGATTCAATACAAATATCACATTGTTTTATGCCAATATGTCCACTGAGCACAGTAGCTAACTACTATTAATATGACACTGAAGTCGACTTATATGCTTGGACATCCTATGACGCTAATATTATGAATTTATGTCAAGGATAAATGTGGCATGAATTGGATAATCACCTGCAAAAACAAGTTTAGTTCATGGAGACACATTGTTTACAAATTGAGATGATAAACAGCATCACTTGTTTTTGATGCAGATGGTGTGGCCAGCCAGTGACAACGAGTACTTTAAAACTACCAAGTTGATGGCTGACAATGAGTACTTTAAAACTACCAAAGTTGATGACTATCTGGCACATTCTATATTTCCATATATATCTCTGCTTATAAAACAACTTTATTGCCATGATTTTGTTACAGATGAAGTGATAAAACCACATTGGATCTTCAACTGATTTGTTTCAGAAATTCCTTTGTTGGCAATGGAAAATTACCAATAAGAAGAATATTTGATTATATATTTGATGTAACTGTACTTTCCAGAATCCAAAATAACAAAACAAGGGTAAACTTCCATGTTTCTTTAAACAAGTTACCTGTTTGTCCACTTTTAGAATGATCCTGATGCCCCTGACAAAAGAAAATTTTCGTTAACAAGACACTCTAGGCAATATAATATATTATATGAAAGGAAACTGGAGCTGACCTGAGCAGATAAAGAAAGATGAAATTTTCTGGCCTCCTCCAATTGGGAGATCTCACCCTCAATAGACTTGCTGGTATTCACTAAATCAAGTGAACCAGCAATTTTCAGGAATCTGGGAAGAATTATAATTATTTTAATAACAGAATAAACAAGATTAATTCAAACATAAACAGAAAGCAAAATGCACACTAAGTTACAAAAACCTGTTCAAAGTTGATTTTGTGAACCATGGTACATTGCTGAGTTCTCCTGTTACTTGGAGTTTGAAGATAGCATTAGTTCCTTTAGCGTACAATTTACGTACTTCTGGCAAATGTGGCAAGAGTTGCTCCAGCAGGCCAACAGCTAATTTCTCAACCTCGTCATCACCACAAACAAATATCTCGTACCTAAAATAGCAGTGGATACGTCAGAGGGGTTCACAAAAAAAAAAAAAACTGAAAAGGAATGCCTATATATGCTTAGAGATGAGATTAAATATCTATCAAACTTGAAGGAGGAATGCCATCAATGGCGCCAAGCTTTAGATGCAGGACAAAGCTAACTAACAAACAAAAGTAGAGCCACGAAACTAGAAAATTTTTACTTTAACACCCCACCCCCCACCCAAAAGAAAAAAAAATCCTGAAACCTGGTTGGCACAGTAATAGATTTACTTGATTAGTAACCATATTTGTTTCATGGAAAGAAGTGCTAGGCAAAGCCTTGTATACCTCTTGAATACTGACAGGACATTACTCAATGTTTGTACTACTTATATAGGGCTCTTCGAAGGATGATCTAGATATAAAGTGGGTTCCATTTCTCAATGAACAAACATCAGTGCTTGGTACTTCGACTTCTTTTAATATGAAATGGTGGTTCTTTAAGCAAAGTCATGCACTTGGACTGGGAAATCATTTTTTTTCCTTTGGGCTGAAGAAAAATTGGATTATATAATGGGTCCTATAAAATCCTGCGGTCTCTTACGTCTATGAATATGTGCTTTCACGCACACGTCTAGATGAATGAAATGAAAGAAATACACAGCTCACTGTATATTTTCTTTGGTTTAAATGCAATATTTTCAGTCTCTTGGACTAGCAATGCTGACTGGTTATGCATGAAAGGCTATTAAAATGTCCATATGACTCAAATAACAGGTTATTCTGACAATGTTTCACAACTTCATTAAGTCCTAGTCATTTCTATCAACAGTCAGCATAGAACCGTCAAGGTTGCAAGCCAACAAGGCAGAGTGACAACAAATCAGCTTAAAATATCCTACTGTTCAATGATATAAAGCATCTTGTTGAAATGCTTAAACAATGTTTATGCAAAAACAACTAACTTGTTTTTAGTTGGAAAGATCTGAATCGTAGCATAATCCAGAGATGCATCAGGATCTATTCCGCTGTCCATCATAAGAACCTGAAAGGAAAGAAAACTTCAACTTTGCAGAAACAGAAGACTAATCTCACATCGTGCCATGCTTCAACTTTTTTTTCAAGTATATGCATTACTTTAACAAGCACTATAAAAAATAAGTGCTTGCTATGGATCTAAAAAATACACATCAATGAAACTAGAACTCTCGATCTTCTTTTATATATACTGCCAGTTATATTTATTGACAAATACCAAAACTCAAGACTGACAAAACAACAACCTCAAAGAAAAAGGATAAGGAGGTGCAAGAACAGGAAGGATAAATAAATAGTTAAATCCCAGGAAATTTGTGCACGGATGGAGAGATTAAAATGAGATATCCATTAAAAATCTTAATTGCATTAAACATGAAAGATACGAAGTATAAATCAGATTGTTATAACATTCAACCCAACAACAACAACAAATAGAGACAATAAAGTGAGTGATAGACAGATACAAAGATGTAGACACCCAATTTAAATTGATACAGTGAAAGTGATTCGCAGCCAGTCAAACATAAACGAAAACGAATGATGCTACATTTAAGAAGAAAAAAATAAATAGCAAGCTAAAATGTTTAGTACTAGCGTAGAGGAGTATGTCAAGAAATAAAAGCGGATTGCTTATTAACAGTGGCATGGGATCCAATCTGTTTGTCAGAAAAAAATTATTCCAAAAACAACTTCATCATCTACTTACTTGCAAAATGCTCTCAACCCCAGTGACAAAATTCAAAATTCAGCACTCATTGATACACAGACTTGAGACTGAACAAGAAATAACCAAAAAGATAAAAAGCATATAAATGTTCAGCCGACCAAAACAATTGAAAGAGCAGCCTTCTGTTAGGTGCAACTAAGAAGGGGGATTTATTTATTATTTTAGTTGATCTGTGCCAGCATAATTAAGAGCAAACTAACTACCTTTTACTAGAAAATTAAGCATCGAATCAGATCTAGGCGATGAAATGTTCTATCCTGCACTAAAAAACGGGACAAAAGAAAGAAAAGAACAAAAATTTAATAAAGAAAAGAAGGGTCACCACTCCACCATTCAGCACCGACAGCGAATTTTACAGTCAAGGCAAAAGGCATTTAGAATCTAAAGAGAAGTTCACTGATACAACAAAGCATAGAGATAGAGGTTGTGCTGCGTTACAGAAAATGGGAGTAGCAGGTAAGGAAATAGAGAAGAGAAGGAACTACCACCCAAAAAGAAAAGGGCCCATTTGAGTAAAAAAGAAAAAGGAAAGCACGAAGTTAGCTCACCTTGAGTGAAGAAGAGAGGAGGGAAGGTAATGGGGGCTGATGAGCTCAACTTCTCAGTGGGTTGGATAGCACGAGATCTTGATTGAATGAGGGAGAGGAGCTTTGTCAAGAATCATGCCATGTGTGGATGTGTGGCTTTTATTTCTTTAATCTTTATTCCAACGTAAAAAAGAGACACTGCTACTGTGCTCCAGAAGAGAGAGGATAGAGCAATGGCAGTAACTCCAGATATTACGACACCCAACTAACTACTCCTGTTACGGTAAGAACTAAGAAGTTCTTTAAACATAAAGCATAGCTTAGCTCAGTAAAGTGTGGAGATTGGCTTTTTTTATTTCTTTTTATTTTTTAAAATTTATTTTTAAAATAACATATTAAAATTATTTAAAAATATAAAAAAAATAATATAAGAAGTTCATTGAACTATAACGGGATTCTTACACACGGGTCAGAGAGTACTCATGCATTTGCCAATTTTTTTCTCTGGAATTGGAATCAATATAAATATAATATATGGCACTCTTTTAAAATACATTAAAATATTAGCTTGATTTTGGACGGATATTTTATATTAAATCACGTTATACTTTTATTAAAAATAATATAACATGGCCTTTAGTATCATTAAACCATTTAAAATAATATATATTTTACAAGTTGAGAATCACATTATATTTGGTGGGGTCATTTTAGTGGTGGGACAATAACAGTAAAGTAGTTCTATAAAAATTTAATTTTTTTATATATTTTAGATTTTTTGATGTACTAATTTTAAAAATAATTTTTAAAAAATAAAAAAATATCATTTTGATGTATTTCCACACAAAAAATATTTTGAAAAGTAACTGCAATCATACTCCCAAACAGACACTAAATCTTCAATTAATTTTTTCTTTTTTTTCTAGATATGATATTAATAGCTATTTTTTATAGTTGATTATTGTTAAAAAAAAATTTGTTTATTTTATTTACTATTAATGTTATTTTTTATCATATTGAACTTATTAAATCCATACTTGAATCTTAATTTTTATTTTTATTCATTAAAAACATTACGTAGCTGAATATTTTTATTACATTAGAAAAAATTTAAACAAGGCCGCGTGAATGTCACCTATCCAGCAATAACTATTATCCTTCCCGAGTGAGAGTGGTTGTGGTGCGCGTTGATTACGCAGAAATCTAAACCCAACCATAAATAATACTTGCAGGACACCGACGCGTATTGGCGATGCGTGAATGACACTCTCTGTTCGTGCCTTGTCCCCTCTCCCTCCCTCTCTCTCTCTCTCTCTCTATTATTAATCAATGATCATGAGATTTGAGGTTGTTTAAAGTTGTGTATTATTTATTTAATTAAAGTTTTCACGTCGATGCTTTCCCTTTTCTTTGAGTTCATAAATCACCAACCATTGCTCCTCCAAATTTGCATTCAATTAGTAGGGATGATATGTTTGAAAATATGATAGTTTTTTATTTTTTATTTATTTTTTAAAAGTATTTTTTTATTTAAACTAAAAGTATTAATTTAAAGCAATGAATAAAATAAAAAATTAAATTTTTTAAAAAATATTTTTAAAATACAAAAACAAGCATTTTTTAAAACAAATTAGCATTTTTTTTTCGTGAATTAACAATATTTTTTTTTGAGTTTCAGAGCCCATTTAATATTGTATTAATAATTGTTTTTGAAAATACTTTTCATTAAATATATTAAAATAATATTTTTTTTATTTTTAATAACGGTACATTAAAACAATATAAAAATACAAAAAAAAATATTAAAAAAAAAGAATTTTTTAAAAAATGTTTTTGAAAGCGTAAAAGAAACACTTTCCATGAATCAACCTCACCAAGTTACCAAGCAATCTCTCATTACCTTCGAATATTTCTATATACTTGCAAGTAACTAGCTTGCTGCACCATGTCAGAAAAACTAAACTAGGTTTCACGTCAAAAGCTCAAGAGAAGAGAAGAGGATGACAATATAAGAGGTTGGCGAATCGTAAAGCATTGAATCTACTTGATGGCTATGCTTTCCTTCCAATCCATGTGAAAATGCAATAACTAGTTTTGCCTTCATTCCCCACCTAACCTAAAACTAACAGAGAAGATGCCATCAACATATTGCTCCACCTTCCCAGCATCTTTCCTCCTCTGCAACCTCCACTCTGGTTTTACATGGAATGATAGTGGCTCAGTGGACTGTGGAGGGGACCCCAGAATAATTTGATTCTGATGCAACTACCCCCCCCACCCCATGTGGCACTGTGGTAAAAGCACACCAAGACTCTTACAACATGTGATGCAAAGTCCTCCATGTTTTTAGTAGTGCTGAGAGACAAGAATTTCATGCGTTCTCACCGACATTGACCCACCCGTTGATACTTGTTCAACACTCCCCAGCATCCACGGCTCCTGAGATCTACCAAATCACCAACGTGATATTTGAAAACAAAAACTACTTGAGCAAAGTGGCAGAAAACGAATGCCTCGAGAGAAAAACAAAGGGCAATGGAGCGCCCGACACTTTTGGACCGAAAACTATCGCAGTGAAATACATAATTGTTTTTTAAAATATTTTTGTTTAAAAATACATTAAAATAATATTTTTTAAAAAATTTATTTTTAACATCTACAAAACAACCTGAAACACATAAAATATTTGAAGGAAGAAGAAAATTAAAATTAAATTAAATTTTTTTTAAAATGCTTTTAAAACAAAAACAAAGACTCTTCATAGGCCAAAATGCAATATAACATGGTACAGGAGTGGTCAACGGTACAGTTTCAAGGAACTCTCACATCCAGGAAGCATGCTCATTCAACCATCTGATTAAACAATTATGAACCTTAAGCAAACAAGGATTAATCAAAACATCAGTTAGACCACACATGAACTAGACCATGCCTATTGCCTGTATAGATCTCATTGCGCTCTTCATCATAGAAGAGAGCAGTTATGTCTTCCAAAGCTTCTGCAGCTGTGCTTATAATCCTTGAGGCATGCCTATGCTTCTTTGAATTCTGACCGCATTCATTCTCATTTGGGAAGCTGTTGCTTGCCTTTATTTTAGCAAGACATTTCCCAGTCAAGATATTACTGATATTGATGGATCCTGCTGCATATGGATGCAAATATTGTTAGAGCTACGTTCATTTTTTCTTTATTCTAACAACTCAGTGCCAAAAGGCAGCTTATAATAAACTTGGAAAAACTGTGGAAATTTTGAAAAACTAACCATTGCCTTCAGACAAGGGATCATCAGAGTCAGCCTTACAGTAAGAAATAATGAGATCCTGATCACTTGTGATGTAAATATTATTAGTGTTGCAATCAGGATGCCACAAAAGGTGATCCTCAAAGGAAGTTACAAGCTCTCCCCGGAAGTTCCAAACAGCCACAGTTCGATTTCTAAAAGTCAGAAATAGCTGGTTTTCATATAGAAATATAAATGCAGATGGTGTCATAAACTCGGTTCTGCTAACTTCTGTTAGGTCAAAGTTGCGCACCTACAGAGAGTAGCGGTCAGATTTTGTGCATGGATGAAGAGATACAATTGGAAGATAACATCAATGATCCTTACATCAAGAATCTGGAGATTCTCATTTTCTTGCTTGACAAGAAGCTTCTCATTGAATTGTTCAATGAAATCCACCTTCTTATTCCGATGAAGGAGATGATTAAAAGATTTGAGAACAGTGCCATCCTCTATTGAAAGAATCTCAAGAGGAACACAGCCACTACTTTTAGTTAAAATCAACAACATGATCCCTGGACTGAAGAGAAAAAAAAAACAAAAGCAAACAGGAGAAAGTCTAAGCTCGTGTGAAGCAATGGAAACAGAACACTGAAATTAAACTTGTGCACTTGCATTATTAAATCCGATGAATAATCTCAAAGAAACAACACAAGACATTCAGAATCATGAAATGCATGCAGCAGTCCCTGAATTACAATCCAAGTGTACGACTTATTAATCTCAAAAGAACTATAAGCTCATGCATGCAGCAATTCCAGCCCCTCAGGAATAGTGCATGAGTTTGCGCTCATGTGTACCTGCATGCACATCTCTCGTGCATTTGAGAACATGCTGCTGGGCAAATCAAAAGTTGCAAGAATGTAAAGGATTGTACCTGATCTTAATCTCTTGAACATTTTTGTCTGCTATCGAGTATAACATTGTGTAATTCTTTAGGTCAAACACCTTGTATATACTGATAGAAGGAAAGAGAGAGAAAATAAGAGGTCAAATTGAAAAAAGAAAAAGCTACTTGGGTAATAATTAATAATTTCAATTGAATATAGCCATTGATGTACTTACCTATCCTGTGCAGAATATGTGAGTACTTTGCCATTTACATCATCAAACTCTACAAAACCAGGCCATTTCAGTGACTCAGATTCAAAAAGAGCAAAGCCAGCATCTGGTTGACCCCTTCGTATATATCTGGAACAGAAAGCACTGTTAGTAATAAAAGTGTAGGTCTAAACAAATTGAAACCACTAAATCGAGATGCTCTTATTTCCTCTTGGTCTTTCCTACATAATTTTGAAAGGTGGGAGGTGTGAGTGGAAGGGGGATGAGAGGCAGAGGCATGTGTAAAAAGATTCACATACTCAATCCTTGTGCTTCTGCATTTCAAGGAACTGAAATTGTCTGAGGCATAAACTGAAACTGTAATGAGTGAATCATTGTTTTTATTATAAAACAAGCTTCGTATAACTTCATCAGGAGTGACATTCAAAAAGCATATCCTTTGGTTGGTCTCTGCCAAAAACAATAGGAATACATTACAACCCTTCCATTCCACTTTTTGATGCAAAGAGAATCAAAGATCAGAGCTGACAGTGGAAAGATAATCAATACCTCGGCTAAATGCTGCGCAGACACCAGACTGTGCAAGAGCAAACACTATGTCACGAGCTGCTACAATCTCAATAATCTTTGACCTCTTTCTTAAAAAAGGCAGTACCATGGTACAGTGACCTTTTGGATCATAAGTATCATATTCCTCCTATTCATAAATTCACAGATTACATCTCACAACAGAAAGTGGGAATATAAACAATATGATGCAGAATGAAGTGTATACAAGATTGTGTTTGGTATTATGGTGTAAGGTGCTTTTCAAAGTGCTTTTAGCTTGAAAATGCATCAAAATGAAAAAAAAAATTCATTCTTGACATCAACACATCAAAACCATTGAAAAGCACTAAAAAACACTAATTTGATGCTTTTTCAAGTGAAGCGCACACAAAAGCAAAAGCTACCACACTCTCAAACACTCACTAACTATTGAGGAGACATGTATACAGGAGAAATATTAATTGCTGAACAGTAGAGCCTGCTTGTAGTGCAATGCTAGCATTAAATTCCATGAGCAGTGATTGAACTGAACGTTCTAAGTGCATCCAAGAGGCATCACTATGATTTTCATACAGCATGGTTATATAGAAATGCAGTATTGATAATGACATGCCATGTTAAAGATATGTTTTCTTATTATCAGGACTAAGAGTAACTATATATTCTTGAAAAGCAGTTACAAACACTACAATTTAATGAGAGAAGGCACAACACTTCTACCTATATATTCTTGAAAAACAATTATAGCATATTTGTTTGGTTGCTGGTTGAATTATTACATTCAGTTATTCTGTTCACCATGAAATAGCTCAGTGTGAAGAAGGCACAAGCAAGCAGCTTCTAAACAGGCAAGCAGAATTACTTCATCACAAGCCCTCAAGGGTGTTGCAAAGGTTCGAGCTGGAAAATTCTAATTTAGAAGTTCTAGTTTCAAACCTCACTGGGAAGATGGTGCAAGTAAGAATATTTCCAAGTAGGCAGGTAAAATTTCTTCATCACTAGTCCTCAAACACGTCTGCAAAGGTTTGAACCGGAAAGTTCTAATTTAGAAATTCTTGTTTCAGCCGTACTGAGATGGTAGGGGATTTATGGAAGAAGGGAGGGGTCAATGGGTTCCTCTACCTTTCTGTTAGGATCGATGATTGTTGCCTAGACACCAAACACAACATTTTATCGTGGTTCGGTAATTTTCCTACGTCCATGTAACAACCAATTTCATTATATAAAGAGAAAACTACAATCTACAACAATGGAGGAGGAACACCTCACTCAATTCCCACTCTTTGTGGTTGCCTCACATTTCTCTCTATCCCTCTGTGCTTACTGCTGCAAGTTGCTGATTGGCTCTCACGCAGCTACATCTTGCTGCACTTGCTTCTTCAAATGACTTATACAACCTTTATTTATATTGAAAATGGGGGAACAAAAACATCCTCCATTTCCATCTCAATATTTCTTCACCCAACTTTCCACTACCATCATTGTTGAGTTAGTGTGTTAGTTGAGTGTGGGCCTTTGTATCCACTTCTCAACAATCTTCCACTTGGAGACAAAAGGCACCAGACCTATCTTCTAACCTCAAAGATCTATAGAAGGTTTAAACAACTTCAATTAAGCAACTACAGCAAGATGTAGTGGAAAGTTAGGTTAAGGAATATCGGGATGGAAATGAGGATGGTTGCCCCTCCATGTACACTATAAATTGAAGTTGTATGAGAACCATTCGAAGAAGCAAGATGTAGTTGCATGAGAGCCATGCAATAGCATGCAATAGAGGGATACAAAGAAATGTGAAGCAATTATAGAGAGTGGGAGTTGAGTGAGGTGTTCCTCCTCCTCCATTGTTGTTTTCTCTCTATATAATGAAATTGGCTGCTCGGTGGATGTAGACAAATTGTCTAACCACTTTCAAGTGTTATGTATTGTGTCTAGACATCAATCACTAATCCTAACACTTTCTTCCTAAATACCTCCAAATTTCGATTCCACCTAAATGAAACGCTCTTTATCAAATTTCTGGCTCCTTATGAATTCTATCTTCAAATGAAAATTTGGAACTCCTAATATGGTCAATTGCTAGGGCATTTATGACAAGTGACAAGCAAAGAGATTTGCGCGACCATGGTGATGCTTAGATCAAATTTTAACCTACCTTCATCAAAGGAACAACTATCAGAACTGAAAAAACCTAAACTCTGCAGATACCATCACATGCATTACTCACATTTGCCATTCATACAGCTTTTGTCAACATCAATCAAGCATTTTCAAGACTAGCGTGTCCTCACTGCAACAATTTGGCAAGACCAACATTGCTAGCTACAGCTACAAGTGTTGCCACTATAACTTCTCAGTGCTCATAGCGTCATTGGTATATAAGTAGCAAAAAAAATGCATCAAAGGAAGCTAGCACCCATAAAATAATGCTACGAAATATGAATAAGAGAATTACAGCTCTGACGTAATAAGAAGCACAAATTAAAGAATAAATAACTATCCTGATTTAACCTCCATTCTAACTATAATGGACAGACTTAAAATAAAACAAATTTCAACATCAACACGATTAAGACAGATGCAGAAGAAACAATAGACACACTCAGTAGAAACCCTTAAACAACAAACAGGAAAATCAATAATCAAAATCTTAAATTCCCACAAGAATAAAAAAAAAAAAGACAAATTCCGAGGAAACCAAAGCCAAAAGGGTACCTGTAACCGGATGTTTCTAAAACGTTCTTGGGCATCAGTCATAGTAAAAGAACGGTCACGCTTAGAACAAATTTCCCTTCTTTGAAGCTTCTTGACACTGTTAACAAACCCATCTCCACCACCAAAACCCCTTCCCCGTTTCTTCGCCACAACTCTTTTCCCATTACACGGCCTCGGACTCACCGTTATCCTCCTCCCTCCTCCACCATCCATTTCTCCCCACCCTCCTCTCTCTCTCTCTCTCCCCCTCAGAGAAACAAAAAAAAAATTTGAATAGTTCTGCTAAAAAAATTCAATTTTAACACAAACCCATCTTCTCTTTTCCTCTCTTAAACTTAATAATCGCCAAAAAAAAAAACAAAACACAAAAACCCCCACTTTCTATACAAGAAAAAGGAACGATTTTCAGGCTGTTTGAATTGGAATGCTACCATACAAAACCGAAGCAAATGCACTTGCTAAGTTGCTAAATATATATATAAAAAAATATGAAGATTTGTAATGGGTCAGGGAGGAAACAAGATTGGAGAAGCTACCTAGGATTTTAGTGAGTTTCCCAGTTTAGGTCTGATTTCGATCTGCTTTCGAAATATCACAAACTTTGAATTTCTTTCAAAATTTGGTCAGTGAAATCTTGGCTCCCCAACTGGGGCCCGGACATCTTATTTTAGGCCTTTGTGGTGCTTCTTAACTTGGGAGCTGGACTTATACAATTGGGCTTACAACCCATTTCATTTCCATAAGAACACAATTGTATCGTTAAACATGAGGAATTTCAACAAGATTTTCTAACAAAGCTATATGAATTTTATTAATATGCTAGCATTTTGAGAAAAAGTGTTATGTGTTCTAGTGTATGTCTCCACTAATAGGATTTTTGGACAAAAGATTGGATTAATTTCTTCTAATTTTCACTTTATAAACAACAATTAAGTATCAGACAATATATTTTAAAATATTAAAAATAAAATAAAAACATTAACTATTAAAAAACTAAAATTAATATAACTAAAATTTAATATTTTTTAATCCAGATTCTCAAGAAAAAAACTAATGTTATTATCTCTATAACAAACCCAAGTTTTAGAACTCCTCTGAAAAAAACACTAATCACTCATGAAAATAGGGAAAATATTGATAAAAAAAAATGGTAAAAAATAGAAAGAAAAAAGAGAGGCTAGCTCTCCTAAACCCTTTATGCTCTTTCTTCCTCCAATTTCATGGCACTTGACTTGGGATTCGATAATAAATTAATAATAAATAAATAAAACACTCCAGCACACATTTCTATATAAAAAAACACGAAGTCAAGCATTTTCTGTCACTTTAATGTTTCTTTATTTGTCCAGCATCACTTCAATAAATAATCATACTAGTCAGAGAGAGGGAGGGGGGAACCATGCTTATCTAAAATAAACGCAGGAGAGGGAGAGAGGAACCACAGTACCAATAGAGATTAGCAAAAGAAATAATGTAAACTAAGTGTCTCTTTGGATGTTTTGGATATTTAAAAGTGTGATTGTGATTATTTTTTAAAATATTTTTTATATTAAAATACATTAAAATAATATTCTTTTATTTTTAAAAAATTATTTTTAAAATCAATGTATCAAAATAATTTAAAATATAAAATAATGTTTGTACCGCATTCTTAAATTATGTTTAAATTCTCAACTAATTAAATGAATAAAACATCTATTTTTAATGATTCACCCTAAGAGAAATATAAAAAAGAAAAAAAAAGGAGTAGTTTGAAAACATGCAAAAGATCTTATTTTCGTACCATTATTTTAAAGATAATTGTTTTATAATTTATTTTATCTATATGTACCGAGTTATGCAACATGCAAATTAATCCCTTTATCTATGGATTTCAAGTCATAAGTGCTTGGATTTATCATTTCATAATTATTCTTATCACCAAATTATTAGGGTTTTTTATATGAATTCTACCTTTTTTTTAGTAGTATGAAGTAGAAGGTATGACTTTGCTTATAGTTTTGAAACCCGGCCCAACGAGTAGATCCGGGACCTGGCCGACCCAAAGCTAGAACCGGGCTGGGTTGATTAAAAAATAGAAAAAGCCATAATTCGGTATGACCCGACTGACTCGGCGGGTTGACCCGGCAAAACCCTTTGACTTTTGTTTTTATTTTTACTAAAACAACACTGTTTTGAACTTTTTAAAAATAGAGATTGATCCGGCCGACCCGGTGATCCGGTCAAAAACTAGAAATCAGGCCTTGAACTGAGCCGGCCACCGGGGGGTTTAAAAACTATAGCTTTGCCTCTTTAACTCTCGCTTGACTATTTAATTTTTATATATTTAAAATTGAGTCTCATTCAATAAATATGTGGTCTTCTTTTCCTTCAACTATAAAAGGAATTACAACTCAGCGTGTTTATCCTTTTAAAAGGTTACCTTTATATGATACTGATAATGTTGTTTATTATCTATTAGTTCTTATGCTTTGAAAAACTTTGTTCTTGATCAATTAGGTCAAACTTTTTTGCGAGCTTTGGGTCAAGCAATCATTAACAGAATTTGTCACTATAATGACATTATAAGAGAGATCTTATTAATCTGAATCTTCATGTGAGTAAACTTCAAATGACCTATTTCTAGATACTTTTGTATATGGTTCTTGAAAATAATATTTTTTTTTATATTACCATCAATCAATTCTTATCTCTTTAGTTAAAAAAATAAAAATAAAAATAAAAATAAATAAAAAGAAGAAGAAAAAAGGCGTGTCTAGATATCCTAGAAGTGTACACGAATAACTATTCATCAAACCTCAGAACACCCAACCTAAGTTCGTCCAATCTAGTTTTAAAGGAAGAAATTTAAAAAGAAACCCTAAATCTTAACTAAGACATTGTAAATACAAACCCAAGCACACACATTTACACATGTTGATGGCCTAACATGAAACTTGAAAATAAAAAAGAGACATAGAAAGGGTCATTTCTACACCATATATTGTCATTCATTAATATCACTATATTGTCATTTACTATATGTTGCACTATAAAGATCAAATAACCAAGATGAAGTTGCTACCACCAAACCAAATCCATTTAAAATGTATAACACTTTTCATACATCACAAGTAGATGTTAGACACTCTGCCACAAATATTATACGCGCCTAATTTAGATCTTATTTAGTTCAAATTTATTTTTAATTTAGTCTCCAATTCCAGCTTTATTTTACTTTTCTAATATTTTTCTTTTATTTTTTTTAATTTTGTTCAATTTTTTACATGATAGTTGTCGCACCCGACATCGCGGCGGCCCACAAATAAATTCTCGATTATGGAAAAAGAACAGATTTCTGGCATCTAGTTCTTTTAGGGAAAATGTCTTGTCTAAGGAGTCGCCACCTAGTATTACGGTCACTAGGAACCCTAACTGGTCATCAGAGATTCTATGGCTAGGGATTGGTTACGTAAAAGGGAAGATATTATCACCCCTTAAACGTTCTGTCTGAGGCAGACTGCATTGTTGGTTTTGTCTTAAATTGCTAAATGTTTATTAGTTTATGCTATGATAATTTGCTTATAATATTCCTGACTCTGGCGTCAGTGAATATTCACAAAAAATTATTTTTTACGCATGCACATATTTTTTTTTATTTTCTAGCTAAATAAAATACAATGAATAAAAATAATATAAATTTAAACCGGTATTTTTATTCCTGACTCTGGCGTCAGTGAATAAACCAATAAATTTATATTACTTTTATTTATGCATACACATTTTTTTATTTTTTTCTACCTTTTTTACTTGTCTGTTTTTTTTATTTATTTTTATTTTTTATTATTTTGGGCTGGTCCAACTCAGCCCACATGGGCTGGGCTGGACCCAGCCAGCCCGGCCTGGTCACTGGCCCAAGCCAGTGACCCGGCTGGGCAAAGGCACGCACCACGCGTGCGTGCAAAAGTTAATTAAATCCAAGCTGCACAGTAACTTTACAACGAAAAATGGAAGAGAAAGGAACGAAAACAAACTTACCTGATCTGCAGATGTTGCTGGAGGCGATGAAGATGATGAGGATGTTGATGTTGGTCTCTGTGTCTCCTGCTTGCGTTTTCCCTTTGCTTCCCCTGTCTTTCTGTTTTAGACTTTTTCCTTTGCTTTTAACTCTGCTCGTCGCCCCGGTTATTGAGATGGAAGGGACGAAGACGATGATGAAATGTTGGTTCTTTCTTGTGTATTTATTTCCTGGGCTTCCCTCTCTCTCTAATGGTTTTCTTTTTTCGTGTTTTCTCCTCTGGTTCTTTTGCTCATCCGTCCTCTGTTTCCTCGGTTTTTTCCAGTTTTCTTTCTGATGGTTTGGAGTGTGTAGCTGGAGACGAATAATTAGGCTGACCAACGCTTGCAGTTTCCCTGCACTTCACTTGCGTTTTGAGAACAAAGGCAAAGCAGGCCTGCTGTCCTTTTGCTCTCTCCCTATTTCTCTGTTTTTAGGTCCCCTCTCTGTTTTCGCTCCTGCTCTCCATTGGCCCCTCGGTTCTGCCCTTTCTTCCTCCGCTTTTTTTTAGTTCGGCTCTGCCTGGCTTTTTCGTGTCCGGGCTTAGCTTCCCCTCTCCCTTGGTTTTTTTCCGTCTGGGATTTTTAGCCTCTGGGTCTTTTTTTTGTCTTCCTCCCAGTTTTTTTCTCAGTTTTTCTTCCTTCCTTCGCGAGTTTGCCTTTGCCCAGCTTTTATAAGGCCAGAGATCGATTGGCGCTGCAACGGTCGCCTCCTAAATGCCCTGTAACTGGTCGCCTTCCATGATCAAACGTAAGCGTTGCTGCCAACGGATGAAACGTCTCTGCCTTAATGGCGGAGCCGTTGCAGAGCAAGAAGACGGTGAACAGTCGCTGCAATACGACTCCGTTTTCCAGTTCTAAAGGCTGCTTTCAATTTGGTCCTTGTAATTCTTGTAATTTTGCAATCAAGCCCCTGGTTAAAATGTAATTGGATCCTTGCATTTCCGTGCTATTTTTAAGCTAGTCCTTGGATTTTAATTTTTGCAATTTGGACCCCAATTAAACCCTAAACTTTGAAATTTCTTCAATTAAGTCCATGATTTCATTAATTAAATTAATCCCAAGCCAATTAAGTCCAAAAACTTATCAATTTTCCAATTAAACCCTTAATTGGATTAATTAGATTAATTTCAAAGTTTAATTAAACCCCAAAACTTCCAATCATGTTGCCATTAACCCAAATTTTAATTCATTCTTCATTTATCTCATGTTACTTGTTTTTTTTTTATTATTATTTTTTTATCATCATCATCATTTTTTTATCCTTTTCAGTAAATAAAATAATAATAATAATAAAAATAAAATGGTCAAAAATTGAGTTATGACAATAGTTATGGGTTTTGATTGATTTCAAAAGAAGTTATACTTTTATTGTCTATCTTATAATTAAATGAGTCTTGCTTGAATTTTATATTGATCAAGAGATTAATTGATATTAAGATGAAAGGGATAAAGGCATGATTGAGTAATTTAATCTATGAAGTTTTATTAATATTATATCTAGGTTTCAAAGGTAATAAATATATTATTATTATTATTATTATTATTATTATTATTATTAGTACCAAGGTTGTCAATTCCGTTTCGGTAGGTGTTTTGTTTTTTCAATTAAAATGAAATGTTTCAGTTTCAAAGTGTTTCGGCGTGCCGTTTCAGAGTTGTACTGTTTATATATATATATATTCAACAAACATAATTCAACTTCAAGATAAATTAATTATAAATTATGCAATACAAACACAATGTCAAACAAATATAATTTCAAAATTTAAAATATTTTTAAATAGTCAAGATTAAATAGATCTTTTATTAATATTGTATCTAGGTTTTAAAGGTAATAAATATATTATTATTATTATTATTCTTATTATTATTAGTATCAAGGTTGTCAATTCCGTTTCGGTAGGTGTTTTGTTTTTTCAATTAAAATGGAATGTTTCAGTTTCGAAGTGTTTCGGCGTGCCGTTTCGGAGTTGTACTGTTTATATATATATATATATATATATATATATATATATATATATATATATATATATATATATTCAATAAACATAATTCAACTTCAAGATAAATTAATTATAAATTATGCAATACAAACACAATGCCAAACAAATATAATTTCAAAATTTAAAATATTTTTAAATAGTCAAGATTAAATAGATCTTTAAATTAAAGTAATTCAACTTAAACAAAATATCAAAATATTATGAAAGTAAAATGTTTTAACACAAATATTTTAAATATAAAGTTAGGTCAATGTTATTAAGGCTAATGAAATTTAAAGCATTCCTTGTTTTGCTCAAATTCCTACAAAGTATAAACATGAAAAAAACAACATGAATATAAACCATATATATTAGTGATAAATCTAATTTTAAAAAATTAATATCATTGTTAATGAAAATAGTAATAATAATTTTCAATATTATTATTAATATCATTGTTATTGAAAATAGTAATGAAAAAGAGTTTTTTATACTTGAGTGGTTTAATTAATTAAATTGAAGAAGGTTCAATTTGATTTAATGGCTTTTCAAGAGCGAAACGGAACATGTGGAATGAAACCGGAACGTTCCGGCCAAAATTTAGCCGAAAAATCCAGAACGGACCGAGATTTTAAAATGAGATGAAAATTTTTCCGTTTTGTTCCGTTTTTTGAATTGGTGTGGAATGTTTTGACTATTCTGGACGAAACGAAACGAAAGTAACAACCTTGAATTTAGTACTAGTATGATTGTATTTTTTGCCTAGCAAAACTTCGAAGAGCATTTTGACTAATGATGATTCTAGTTTTTTTATAACCTTTTTTTTATATGAATCAAAATCAAAACAACCTAGCAATTTAAAAAGGCTAAGGATAATGTGTAGGCTAACTAGTTATTTTGATTTATGTGTAAGTTTGTATGGTTTGTTATTTTATATGCTATATTTGCTTACAACTTGCATTATTATATGCCAGGTGGTTTTTTTTTTCTTTATTTATTCAAATCTTGAATCCAAGATGAAATTTGTTTCAATAACATAACTTTTTTATTATTATTATTTGTTGTTATTGTTAATTTAATCACCCAATTTTTATACCTAATAAAATAAAATATTAGATAAAAAAAAAGGTGCATGCTTAACCTGAAAAGTCAAGGTATGTATGATGGGCTATGGACCAAGCCTGCCACTTTATAATAAAAACCTAAATTGAAAAACTTAAAAAAAATGATATAGGAACACTATATAAATATGCAACCTGCACACTAAGTTGATACACATGAACTAAATTGACACATATAGAGCACAACATTCTAAGCCTAAAAAAAGTAGAAAAAAACTATAAATTAAGAAGAACAAAGGCAGAGACTAAATGGTTATATGTCTTGATTGAAAAGTTAGTATATAAGAAAATTAGGGGAATCCTGATTTGTAGGTTTAAATTGTGTAAATAGTCTGTGATGATGATGATTTGTATGATCAGGTTGATTTCGATATATGAAATAGGATTGTGATAAGTAAAATTAATAAAAGTAAATAAATGAGAAATCAAAGAAAGTAAGCGACTGAAAAATATAAGTGAGTATGTGAATATGATTTTGATGTGAGGAACGTGTGTGAGAAAATGACAAGTAAATAAAGTACAATGTACGAGATGTAAATGATGAATAAACAAAGTATGATACACAAACATGGAAAACAATGATTAAAATTAAGTATGTTAGGTGAATGTGAAAATGGTATCAAATGAAATATGCATTTGGGTGGGGGGTAATGATGCATTATGAAAATCAGAGTGCGAAAATGGTATAAAATGAAACATGCCTTTAGGATGGGAAAATGATACCTTATGAGATATTTCATTTGAAATTTAATACCTCTAAGAGGCAACTAAACCCTCGGTGGCCATAAAAAAAGAAAAAAGTGAGATACCCTTTAGTTTTTCTAAACCTGTTATTGCCTTGCATATCACATATTTTGCTTTGACATTATGAATAATGATGCATAATAGGTTCAAAAGTCATAAACTCATGATAAAACATTCTCTGCTAGTCCGAAAAACTACGTCGAACAAGGTCAATACTTATCAATTCGAGCAATTTGTGTTTGAATAATAAAATGCTTTCTTTAATTCCTGATAAAAAATACACATAACCCTTATTGTTTCACTTTAAGCCTAAAAACATTCTTTGCAACAAACCTAAACTAGAATCACCCCTCATATTAGGGGAAAATAAAAGTCATAAAAAGATTAATGAAGCTCTTAGTAAAATTCAAAAGTGACATCAGTTCATCCATAACATATCTAGTAAAATTCAAAAGTGATATTAGTTCATCCATAACATATTTAGGAAAGATTGACTTAGCATCATAAAGCAAAATGTTAAAAGGCACATCAAAATAAAAATGAAAATAAAAATAAAAAAAATTTAAAAGTGAATTTTTTGTAAATGGAAACAAAAATGTTACAGAAAAGATAATGTAGAAAGCGTGTCTAATTAGCTTATGGTTTAGGATGAGGAAAATTTTTGAAAAAAATGGCAATGAAAGATGGGCATCAAGGATCATGCATAAAAAAAATAAGAGTTTAGGCTATATGCAGGACAATCAGTTGAAAATATTGCAGGAGTATTTGAAAATGATCTTAAGTCTCTTAAACTCAAACACTATTTGAGTCTACGAATTCATTTCTTTCATAAACTCACTTCTTAGCCTACATCACATGCCTTTTCTAATCAAAAGGTGAGTTATCATGATTAGTAAGTTACGATATCAAATAACATGAAGAATTTTTCTCAAAAGAGTTATGATGTTGTTGACATTCTATATATTATTCATAATGTTAAAGTAATTTTTAAACACTTAAGGAAATTACATTTTTGGGAAATCCTATGCATATACAATTTTTTTTCTAAGCCAACAATAGATTGAAACTATTTCAAAAAGTGTTTTAGTCTCGATTTTTTCAAAAAACAAAAGACTACTTTGTCATGTAGGCTACCATTCTGTTTGCATAAAATTCTTAAACTTTATCTCAAGAAGGTTACAAGGTGTGTTTTGTTTTGTGATCGAGCTTAATTATGTATTTTTTAAAATCTAAATAATTTTAAAAGCTCATATAGAGATAATTTTTATATATTTAGAATGAAAATCAATCAATTTTTATAATGTGTCGAGAATATATGTGAATTAAGGAGTTTATCATAAAATCATGACAACTATAATTAAAGGAGTCTCATCATAGCAATAAAGGAAGACTGATACTTGGAGGTAAGTTAACATATTAAGAATAATTCATCATTCTCCAAGTAGTAAATGGTGCCAAGTTTCTCGAAATAGTAAGCAAAGATGGTATTAAGAACATATAGTGCAACTATTATACAAGGCTTGAATGATATGGTCATGTGAAACTACCATAACAACATAAGTAATTAAACAAATATTGTACCTAAAAAAACTTGAGCAAGCTAGTGAGCTGAGGATTGTAATCTTATCAAATATGAGAGTAGTCAGTTCCAATTATGATATAAATACCTTTCAACATATGTTGAAATCAAATTTGAAAGGTTTTTGAAAGGTTTGCAACTTGACTCAACAAGAACTTATCTTAAAAAACCAAAGTTACACGCAATGATCACTCTCACCTTATGTCTATAAAGAGACGTGAATGAGTAGTATAAAATTACAATGAGGTCGATCAATCTTTTAAAAAGTTTGCAAGTTCAATCAAGAAATTAGTATAAGAATTACTCAACCATAAAAAAAGATAGCAAGAATTCTGATTTCTTTATTAAAAATAATATTCCATCAAAAAGTCTCTACAAAAGAGTATTTATACTAGAAAATTAAGTCTAATAGGATATCCCTAATAAATATGGATAAACCTAATAAATAATAATAATAATATAATAAACCCAACTTTAAATAAAGGCCTTAATATTATCAAAGGTCAATCATCATAACTTAATTTTTTATCCCTCTCAAATATCTAAAACAAACAGAAAAATATTTTGTTAATAATCTCCCTACACCTTGTTTATATATATATATATATATATATATATATATATATATATATATATATATATATATATTCTGTGCTTCATAATTTCTTGAAATTGTTAATATTTTTTTTGACATTTTGGACCTTAATATCTTTGCACTTTTTAGGTGTATTAAAGTCCTTCAGAGACCTATCATATTTTTTTTATATCAAACATTAATATGGATGCAATGGATATTTAAATCTTATTAAATGTTATCAAGGTAAAATTACACTCTAATTTTTTTTTTCAAAATGACAAGATTCATGAGCAATAAATACACTATGAAACCTTCAAAACAAAACTTTACAATTTTCATTCTCAACTGCATATATATTTTCAGAATATCTCTCTCTAGAAGATTAATTGTTGTATTTTTTCTCTTTAAAAATATATTTATTTAAGCATAAAAGACTCATGACCTCCACACAAAAAAAAACTTTTTGCAGGTACTAGTCACAAAGTACTTTGATCTACCAAGTAACAAGTATAAATTATCAACCATGAGAATAAATGATATTGTTAGCTAGGGAGAATGAATGATATTGTTAACACTAATTAATTAACCGATTATCAAAACTTTATTTTTAAACTACTTAAATTTTTGAGACTTCATCGGCTAATTACAGTGTCTATCCGATTAACGAGAGAGAAACATGGCATAAGCACTTTATGAATGTGGGTTGTTGAAGGAATAGGAGATTCAGATTGATTCCCATTGTATGCAAGGTTTTTGACTTATATACCGTCAATTGCATGCCCATTTCACCTGGGTACCGTCGTGTTGCAAATAGGTAGCCTAGCTAGCAAAATTGGCGTTTACTTCTGTGATATGGCCTTGGAAAGGACTAATTCCAAAACCATGGACATGATCTACTTCTTACGCAAGCCAAAACAAATAATAATAATAAAAATGTTATACTCCTCTAATTTTCTCCACCTTCCAAGTACTTTCAGGAGCAGGAAATGGCGACCCACAACATTGTCACAATCACTTTCCCATCGACAGAAAAGAAAAAAGTTCATCATGGACAAGGCATGCACGAGTTCCACAATTCTCTTCTTGTTTTTCAAGCATCTATTCATGAAAGAAATGCATCTATCTACACACACGCACCTTCGCTTCCTCTCTGGAAAGCTACATGAAGAGTTTCATCACCTCATATATAGCATCTACGCACCACAGGTCGGCGTTTCGTTTTTTCCGAGGTCGGTAGCTAGCTAGGTCCCATTTCTATTTTGTTCGTGCAGAATAGTAACATAAGTGGAAGGTGTTGTAGAGAGTACAAACCTTTCCTTTCCTGATGGATTTATAGTCTTCAACCACCTCCCCTTACTTTCTAAAGGTTTTTCCCTGGTTATTCTTTATTAATGTAGTTGCTAAAATGTCCATCCTTTCACATTATTACAGTACATATCGCTATCAAAACCACAAGATTTGAAGGCTTCAAATTAGAATGATTTTAAACTAATGGCCATCGACGTTCTACTTGCGCACTCTAGACACGGCTTCCTTCATTAATTATACAGGCAAAAACGTCGACAGAGCCCACTTCTACTGGGGCATCATGTGGGTTACTGACAGTTTAAGAAGTAGTTCTCCACCTCATTAATAAATATATATGTACATTATAAGACTTAAAACTCAAGATGTGGTCCTATATTGGTACGTAGCTAGCTAGCATACTTGCTTCAAACTAGCACCTATATTTTAAAACTTGGCTAGCTAAGCTAAGGCGACTGCTTTTGAAATCTTGCTTTATATATATATATATATATATGGTATCGCTTGCGGGGGTCCATTTGATAGACCACCGCATCAAGTTTCTCTCACTCTCCTGTTTGTTCCTTTACTTGTATATATAATTGCTCGTTCCAGGGTCAGGACCACCCCTAAACAATCCATCCATTATTCATTGCTAATGGGGTGGAGATCGAGAGAGAGAGAGAGAGAGAGAGAGAGAGAGAGAGAGAGAGAGAGAGAGAGAGAGAGAGAGATCACTGTAAAAGGACGACTTTGACTACAATTGTCGGCATTCAATTACCCAAGTTTTGGAAGAATACCACTTTCATTATGTGGAACTGACTTCATCAAAACAAGTATATAATCCACACCACCATCAATTTCAAAGAAGCAAAGATATGAACAACCACTACTAGAATTTAATTTTAGATTTACTGAAAGAATTTTTGTTTGTAGTGACAGAGATACCATATACTTGATTTTTATCAAGTTCACATGACGATCTTGTCTCCAATCAAAAATTCAAATTGAGATTCAGATAAGTCAAAAGATTATCACCGTATCTCTCTTTCAATCAGGTGTTGTATATATCTTGAAAAAAAATCAGCAAATTCAAAAAAATAATAACTTAAAAAAATAGTTGAAAACAATATACTATAAAATGTTGAACTCGGCTATCCACAAGTTGTTGCATTTCTTTTTGGCAGTCATCAATATGCAAGTGTGTTTCCATAAAAAGCTCTATTGGGCTTGGTTTACGTCCAAGAACCATAATCTGCAAGAGAAAATTATTGTTAGTTAAATATATTTATAAAAAAATAAAAAAATAATGGATGTAATTAAAAAAAATATCTTATTATCCGTTTTGCATACGAAACGAACGAAATGAAGCTGTCGGTGCACGTGGTAACGAAACTATGAACACACTAGTTCCAGTTTGGAAGGACATCATGTGTTGAATATATCATGCCCACACGGCCTCTGAGACATACAACAATATGAAATCCTTCCAAACTACCACCTCCTTCTAACCTGGAATGGAAGCTTTCTTTTTTTCACATATTTTTTATTTTCTTTTGCACCTAGTACAAAATTCATGCAACGTATATAGTACAAATGAATTATTTGTTAGTAAATGAATAATAAAATTGAATAAAATGATTAAAAAGTTTTATATGAATTTCAATTTTATCTAATTGCAGCATGATTCACCAAAACTTTCCTTACAATAGCATTGTGAGTTCTATCCCATTCAAAATTTTCCTTGCAATTAAAATTTGTAAACGAAAATTTTCATTAATAAGTTAATAAACCAACTGAATTAACATAATAAAAAAATATTTAAGTTAATACAAACTTTAAACCTTCCGAACCATGTATCAATCATAGATTTCCATTCAAGATATTTAAAAACCTAACTCCATTGAAATGATGGAATTTTCATCGCCTATGTTATGATTATGGTAGCCTAAATGTTTGTAAACCTGAAATTGTATTTGTTAACTGAAATTAATTTTTCAAAAAATTTTAACATGTTGTTGTGAAAGGAAAAAAAAAACTTACAATGAAAGGTTGTTCTTCCATTGAACCCAGTACTTCCAGGTAAATGAATCCCACTATGAAAAGACCCCCTCAACATGGTGGCATCGCACTCAACAAGCCCGGGTCAAACATAGTTGCCTGTGTGTCATGTGTCTGCTCTTGGTTGGCATCGAACGATTTATAGTCGTCAAAAGCACTGTTAGAAAAACTAACAGCGATCATGTCCATACGACATGCTATTGACTTTTCCCTATACATCAACACAAATTAAAAGATTAATGTACTATAAATCATTCATATTTTTTTTAAAAAATCTGGCAGCACCTCTCATATACGGCAAATTACTTAAAAATTTTAAACCTGCAAATACAATATCATTTGAATTATTTCAGTTATGTTGATTTAACCAAAATTTCAATTAATTTTGCTATTATAATTTGCCAAATGATCATAATAGGTAAATATAAACACATTAAAGGATTTGTAGTACAATATTTCACATTAAAAACTACTCATTTATCCTAACTATTATCTTAGCAATTTTTTATTTATGATGGCTACTAATTTTGTTAACTTTTTATTCATGAAAATAAAAATTGTTTGTTAACACCAACAAATCAATTAGCTAACCATATTAACAACAAAAAAATTAAAACAATTCCACCAACATTTATACAATCATTAAAGAACATAAAACTTAAAAAAATTCCAAAAATCTATATACAATCATTAAAGAACATAAAAATTTTAAAAATTCCAAAAATATATATACAATTATTAAATAACAGAAAATTAAAAAAATTAAAATTTTCCTATAACATTTATACAATTATTAATAACAAAAAAAAATTAAAAAAAAATCAATTCCCAATAACATTTATACAATTATTAATAATAGAAAAATTAAAAAATTAAAAAATTTCATCAACATTTGTAGAATTATTTATAATAGAAAATTAAAAAAATAAAACATTTCCATTATCATTTACACAATTATTAATAACAGAAAAAATAAAAAATTCTCAATAACATTTATACAATTATTTATAATAGAAACATTAAAAAAAATAAAAATTCCCAATAACATTTATACAATTGTTAATAACAAAAAATATATATATAAAAAAAATAAAATGAATAAAAAAACACAAAAAATAAGAAAAGAAATCTTACTTTAATGTTGAGTTTTCCCTAGCATAAGAAGAGAAATTGTTTTTTGAACAAATCATTAAATAAAAAGAGAAGAAGAGAAGAAGGAAGATAGGAGAAGATATAACTATGTGTGGAGGAGAATAGAAGAGAATGTGTTGAGGAGAGAAGGAGAGAAAGAATCGAAAGAAAAATGAAGATTTGGGAGGAGCAAAGGAACAAAGAAAAAGAGATGTGCCTGTATGTTCTGATTTTGGGAATTTTGATCTTTTAATTTGGGATTTTTTTATTAAATTTTAATATTTTTAATATTTTTTATCGATGTATCCGTCTATAAAGTCTAATTGAAACTTTCCATTAAATAAATGTTTTTTCCAGAAACACACCAAGTATTATCGACGTCTTTCCTGTTAAAAAATTAAAAATTAATATTTTAAGTTTTATGTCGGTGTATCCATCTCTAAAGACTAATTGAATTTTCAATTTAATAAAATGTTTTCAAAAACTTGCCATGTATCACCAACATCTTTACTGTTAGAAAATTAAAAATTAATATTTTAATTTTTTTCATTGGTGTTTCCATCTGGAAAGTTTAATTGAAATTTTAAATTTAATAAAAAATTTCTAGAAACCCGACACGTATCACTGATGCTTTTACCGACGGTAAATTAAATATTAAAATTTTTAATTTTTCCTTTGGTGTATCCGTCTGTCAAGTCTAATTAAAATTTTGATTTAATAAAAAATTATCAGTAGCACACTAAGTATTACCAACATTTTTACTATCCGAAAACTCAAAATTAATATTTTAATTTGTCCATCGGTGTTTCCATTTGTAAAGTCTAACTGAATTTCTCAATTTAATCCAAACTTTTAAGATACGTGTTAGCTATCAGTGACTACTTTTCAGTCCGTTGGTGATTTAATTTGTCTATTAAGAATAGTAATAATCAGTGCAAGTGAGAAGGGGACAATACCTTATCTCTCGAAAAAATACCGGCATACATTAACTGTTGGTGATCTCGTATGCATTGAACATAATAAACAGTGTCAGGAAAAAAGAGAACAATTTGTATAATCCCTAAATATTGAACATAATGAACAATGCTCTCTAAAATAAACCGACTAACGTAATTTGTTGGTGTATCTGTTTGTATTTTACATGTTTGTCGGTATTTTCATATGTGCAAAATAGTTTATTTTGTCAGATTATATTTGTATTCCTTATGTATCCATCCTGCAAATACTTGAAATCACAACAACACACACAACACAATAACATTATTTCTATGTATAATAATAAAATCATATAAAATAAATGTTTCATTGTGATTTAATAATAAATAAATATCATTGTCATTACATAAAAGTTAGTTTCATTAAAAAAAATTATATTATAGTTTATGGCATTACACATTTGTGTTGTGCAAATTAATTAGAATTGTCTTCTTCTTCAATTTCATCATTGTCATATTCATCGCAATCTTTTATGTTGATTTCATCGCTATCATCATCTTTATCAACTTGTGTATGTCCGTTGCTTCTCAAAATATCATTTAACTTCTCAATATCAATATCAACAAAAATATTCTCAGTGATGTTAAAATTTAAATTTTCTTCTACATCATTAGATGGAACAATTTGATATGGATCAATTTGCTCTTCAAATCGAAAAACATCATCTCTTGAACGATCATTTTCAAAGGAATGAGTGTATTTGTAATAAACTTGCTCACATTTCTTGGCGAAAACAAAGACATCGTTGACATTACAAAGTCTAGTCTTTGTATTAATTTTGACCAAATCATGATGGGGATCTACTATAATTTTTCTATTAGTAGTATCATACCAATAATATTTGAATAAAAAAAGTCTATTTTACTCGTTATGATATTTCAATTCAATGACTACTTCTAACTTTTCATAGTAGTCAACTTCAAATCATTCAAAGTCGGTCCTTTAACACATATTTCATTATTATATGTCTTCTACCATAATCATATTCTTGAAAACACATATTACTCGTAGCACTTCACAACACTCACACTTGCATCAATCTTCAACCTGCCTTCAAGCGGTGAATTAATCACAACTTTCAAGCTAGCAGATGACTTTTGTTTGGTTGCTAACATGAGCCAAGGGTGGAGGTTGAATTTTGACTAGATTTGTTTTACTTTTAGGACCATAGATTTTAACTCTAGTTAATATGATTGTAGTTATAAGAGCAAATGGAGTAAAAGAAGTCATAACATGTGACACATAGCAAACCTGTAATATTCTTAATGTTTTTTTTTTACGGTGACTAATTAATGACTATAAACAAATTTATATAAAATAAAAATTAATTACATAAATAATAAAATATTAATAAAATTTATTAAAAGTTGTTATACAAAATATTCTCACACTCAAACCATACATGTTTTTAATTTTTTTTTTTAATTTCAAGAGAGAGGTTGCACGCAAGTTGGTCTACATTATCATTCTATGTAGTGAAGAAACTCATGTGGGCTATAAATTCCACAAATTGGATTCTCTAAAAAGCCAAGAGGATCCGCTTTACTTTTGAGACTCTAAATCACAACCGGCATCAAGTACAATCAATATAATAAGATGCCATATTGAATATCATGAATTTTTCTTTTTTTATTTAAAAAAGTATCCTCAACCTAACTTTCCATCGAAGGCTTTATGATTGCATCTAAAGGATAGTTTGTGTTTTTCATTTAAAAATATCAAAAATTATTGAAAAATCATTAATTTATAGGTGTCCAATTAATCTTCCGATATCTTAAAATTAATGATCAGGTAAGCCTCTAGTGATACCAAAATTTATAACATTTGAATTAATAACTTTTATAAAATAAATTTAGAATATAACTAGTTTAGTTTCATCCTCAACTCCAATGACTATGACTGGAGATAATAATTAAAATAAATACTACAACTCTGAACTATTGTTGTCATGACAACTCGTTATGCTACAAGTGGATGTTAGTGCCTATCAAGTACCCCATGAGAGGGTGTGCTTGAGCAAGGTTGCTTTCACAAAATATCATGATAATTTAGACATGTTTTGTTCTTTTTTCCTTGGGGTGTTATGTGCATTCATTGTATGGAAATAAAGGGCTGAGCGGGAGATGCCCTCTCCTCACATGCATAATTTTCTTGCATCGCTATCTCCTCATCCTCCTCCTCCTCCTCCTCATTCTGCCTTTGATGATTTGGGACAAGTCAGTCCATTACGTCCAATCATTTAGGCCAGAATGATAAAGTATGGAGATGCTTATGTCACAGAAAGCCTTGTAGCTCAATGTCTCGTGTCAATTTTCCTTGATGCTAATCCGCACATATTGCTCTGATTCTCTCTTTCTTGTGAAAATAATTTAGTATGTAATAGAATATTATCCGTGATTTGCCGGGTATCAAATAAAAAAAAATTTGGACGTTAAAGAAAGTATCTAGGGTTATGTTAACGTGTTTTACAACCGCAAAAAAAAAAAAAACTATATAAGAATTAATTTGGTATAATCTTTACTTAGCATGTCTAAATATAACTTGCACGATCGATAAAAATATAGTTTGATTAAAAAAATAATCAAGATAATATCTTTTTTAAATATTAAAATAATAACATATAATTAGATCGACTTTGATCAACTCAGGTTAACCAATCAAATTCATCACTTAGGTCATAAGACCTTGATAATCTTATAAAAAATATATCAATTTCTTTTTATTAAACTCAATTCTTAATCAACCCAATATTGAATGATAAAATTAAAAATAAATCCCAACTAAAAAAATAACTCAAGTCAACCCAGGATGTCAAACCTAAGTCATGAAATTAGGATAACCTCGTATAAGGAAAATAAAAAACAAATTATAAAATTCAATTCTCAATCAACTTAATATGATGATATTCAAAAAAATCAATTAAAAAATGATATAAAATACCATCCGAATCAACTGACCAAACCCATGAATCGGGTTATGATATCGGAATAACCTTATAGAATGTAAATTGAAACAAATTATAAAACCTAATTCTCAATCAATATAATATTGAAGGATAAAATTAAAAAAATTTCAACTAAAAAAGCGCAAAAAACCCTGACTTAACTGGCTTAACCTGCAACCCGCGTTATAAAACCGTGATAACCCTATAAAAAGAAAAAAATTATGAAGTGCAATTACCAATTAACCCAATGTTTAAGGATTAAATAAAAAAAATAAATTAAAAGAAAAAAAAGACCTGAATAACTCTATATAAAGAAAATATTTTTTTATATAAATTTTAATTCTCAATCAATCCAATGTTGAAGGATAAAATTAAAAAAATAATATTCAATTAAAAAAAACCCTACAAAACTCATTACCCAATATTAAAAAAATAATTAAATATTATGAAACTCAATTCCTGATCAACTCAATATTAAAGGATAAAATTGAAAAAAAAATTAATTAAAAATAAAAAAATAACCCTAGCCAACGCGGCTAACCCATAAAACTCATGATTTAAGTCATGGGATTGAGATAACTTCATAAAAAGTAATTCAAAATAAATTATTAAGCTCTATACCCAATAAACTTAATATTAAAAGATAAAATTAAAATTAAAAATAAATTAAAAAAAGGTCTTATAAAACTTCTAGTGCCAAAGTGAAAAAGAGTTTGGCTTTTTTATTATTCATTACTACAATAAAAGCTAAATCTTTTAGTATATGTTAATAATGTGTATTATTTTTTTCTTTTACCTTCTGAGTTTAAATCTTCAAGTTAATATATATATTTTTTAAATCAATTAATTCTTTCTACCTCCACTATATCAATATATTAAAATCATCTCTATGTTTTTTAATTTATCTTTTAGTATTAAAATTATTGAGAATTAAATTTTATAATTTATTTTAATTTACTTTTTATGCAGTTATCTTGGTCTTATAATTCGGGTCGAGAGATTTTGTTATTTAACTTAGGTTGACTCATGCCATTTTTTTATTTTTCTTAAAAAAATTGATTTTTTTAATTTCATCCATCAATATTGAGTTAATTGAGAATTGAGTTTCAAAATTTATTTTAATTTGCTTTTATATAAAGTTATCATTGTCTCATGATTAGGGTTAATCTAGGTCAATCCAATATATTTTCTTATCACTATTTAAAAAAAAGATATTGTCCTAATTTTTTTAGTTAAATTATATTTTTACTAGTCATCCAAATATTATTTAAATCTATTAAATTAACCTGGTCAAATTGGATTAATATCCATACAATTTATTTTTTTTACTAAATAAATATTAATCTAAATATTTTTTTATATTAGAAAGTTTTGATTTTAACCCCAACATATCATGAAACAACTATCTATTTCATAAATCTAGTAAGAGTTAAAATTCAATATAACGGATGATGCTGCAGTCACAATACACACACAGACACACACCCCTAAATATTAACATAAAATACACACACACATATAAATAATATTTATCATTTAATATACATTTATTTATTTCAAAAAATATATATATATATATATTAACTATTTTATTTCTTATTAATTAATAAATAATGAATACTCATAAAAGAATACGACCTGCATTTAGCCGTTTCCCTCCCTGAATAATAATAACTTGCGGGGCAGTTGGGTACCAATTATGGCAGCAACAAATAGATCATCAATCAAAAGAACTGAACGAGAGACACGTGTCCTAGTGCCAGCTAGCTGGGAAGCTGATTTTGACTAAAAAATGTTCAGTCATAATATAATATTGCAACAGTGTAAGTGATGCCACTGTCCTTGACCAAATGCAATGACCCTTTGTTAAAGGGAGGCCTTAAATTGATATCTTGTCTTTCAAGTCAATCATTGAAACATGTAATCAATACATACATACATACATACATGCATGCATGAATACGAGGGAGGAGGAGCTTGCGCACATGATGCACATACATGCATACATGTACTATCTATGTATAGCTACTAGCTAGCCTGAGCAGTATATAATCAAAGTCGGCCTAGTTGGCTGCAGCATTAGAGTGGAAGAAATGGAGGTCTCTCCTCCTTGCCTGCGACTGGTTTCTTCTCTAACCCTTCTTGCACTGGTTTTCTTCCTGGTGCACGCCTGCTACACTGTCTTGCTGAAGTCGGAGAGGATCAAGAGGAAGCTTAGAATGCAAGGCATACAAGGACCACCGCCATCTTTCCTGTATGGGAATCTCCCTGAGATGCAGAAAATCCAGCTGAACACTCTCAAAGCTTCCAGTTTTCAAGCTCCAGATTTCATAGCCCATGACTATACTTCTACAGTCTTCCCGTACTTTGAACAGTGGAGAAAAGAATACGGTATAAGAATCTCTCTCCTCTATTTACTCCTGTCTAGCTACCTGTGATTTTCTCTGCTGATCGATATATATATATATATATATATATATATATATATATACACTTACATTTTTCTGAACTTTAATTTGCATCTCATGGAATTGGCCTCTGCATTTCTTACATTATGTAATTACGCACCAGTTCAAAAATTATTACCAAATATATAGTTAATGAGGGTCTGTATCGTATATAAATATAGTTAATGAGGGTCTGTATCGTATATAATGTCATTGTCACAGCACAATCTTCACTATAATTATGATATCTATATATATATATATATATCCTTCCACACTTCATGTAAAAAATGAATTTCTGTATTCCTGAAGGGCTTCATCTCCCGGTTCATGATCTAGCTACAAGTAGAAATCATCATAAACAATATATAAATGTGAGGAGAAATTTAAAAAATTTAATTTAAAACTAAAAATAAAACTATCGAACAGTACAAATAAACTATAAAAAATAATATAAAAATTTAATTTAAAACTAAAAACAATCATTATCACAGTATAATAAATAACTTTTCTCATATTTGCTCGTAAATATCCTCACATGTACATCTTCTATATGGGAAAATGATTATTTTCAGTACATCGACCAGGAAACAATTAATTTTCCCAAGAAGTAAACTTGGTGTTTTGTGACTCTCAATAATTAAAATGATTGTTGCAGCAGTCAAATCGAATTGCAAGCTTGCATAGATCCATGTAAAGCTGGCGATGGTGAGGCTCAGGCAGGACTGGGTCAAGTCCAAAATCTCGTGTTTCAAGACCTGGCCCATTTAATAATTGAGCTTGGATGGTTTATTTATGGTTGCCTGAGAAACGTCACTCCTTGTTTTATTCTTGCTAGTATAATATTATTGTGACATGAATAATATTTCTCTCATTTTGAATAATTTTTTTTCCTTGGAAGAAAAATCCAAATATCTTACAATTATGATCATTGATATTCATCCTTTCACTAGGCAACATGGGTTTATTTTTATTTTATTTTTTAATTATTATTGTTAGTATTATAATCATGAGAGCTCTTTCATGCAGGTCCAGTATACACGTATTCAACAGGATTGAGGCAACACTTGTATGTAAATCAGCCGGAGCTAGTGAAGGAGATGAACCAGATGATTTCTTTGGATTTAGGCAAACCTTCTTACTTGACCAAGAGAATGGCGCCTTTGCTCGGAAATGGCATCGTGAGGTCAAATGGCCTGGTTTGGGCTCAACAGAGGAAAATAGTCGCGCCTGAGTTCTACATGGACAAGGTCAAGGTAACTAAACCATGGAGAAACCGTTCATTTAGCCAGGCCGGTGTTGCTTAGAATATGGAGTCGTGTTTTGTGGCAATATTAGTTTCCGTATTTGTCTAGCAGCAACATTGCTGCGGCCATGGATTAATGTGTTAACTTTCAGGGAATGGTGGGGCTAATGGTGGAGTCAGCACAGCCATTGCTAAAGAAATGGGAAGAGTGCATTGAGGCCCAGGGTGGCATCACAGCTGATGTTAAGGTAGACGAGGATCTGAGAGAGCTCTCTGCAAATGTCATCTCAAGGGCTTGCTTTGGTAGCTCATATTCTAAAGGCAAACAGATTTTTTCTAAGCTCAGGAGTCTTCAACAAACATTTTCCAATCAAAACATCCTCTTTGGGGTTACTAATTTTGGGTATGCTCTTCTTTTTCTTATGAAATTTATATACTCCATGATGACTTCAGCCATAGTACTAACTCAAGAGAATAAATTGCTGCCGCAGTTATGTATTTTTACTTGTGCAATCTTGAAACAGATTCTTACCAGTGAAGAAGCAAAACAAGATCAGCAATCTGGAGAGAGAGGTCGAGTCACTGATTTGGGAGGCAGTGAAAGAACGTCAACAAGAATGTCAAGAGACAAATTCATCAGAAAAAGATTTAATGCTGTTACTGCTTGAAGGTGCCCTCAATGATCAAAGTCTGGGCAAGGATGCATCCAAGAGCTTCGTAGTTGATAACTGCAAGACTATATACTTTGCTGGTCATGAATCAACGGCTGTTGCCGCCTCCTGGTGCTTGATGCTACTTGCTTTACATCCAGAATGGCAAGGTGGTATAAGGAAAGAACTAGCTGAAATATCCAAGGATGGCTTGCTATCTGTGGATTCACTCCATCATCTGAAAACGGTACACTCATAACCATCAAAATTTTAGAAATTCCGACAGTCTCACTGCCTACATATATATATATATATATAGTTACCATGCATATATACTCCTGCAGGTGACGATGGTGATTCAAGAAGCCCTCCGCCTATACCCACCAGCAGCATTTGTATCAAGAGAAGCACTTGAAGAAACCCAACTCGGAAAGATTGTTGTTTCAAAGGGCGTATGTTTATGGACGTTGATACCGACATTACATAGAGATCCTGCAGTATGGGGATCTGATGCTAACGAGTTCAAACCTGAGAGGTTCACCTGGGGCGTCTCGAAAGCTTGCAAGTGCCCTCAAGCTTACATTCCGTTTGGGGTCGGCCCTCGCCTGTGCTTGGGCAAGAACTTCGCCATGGTTGAATTGAAGGTTGTCCTCTCCCTCATTGTTTCCAAGTTTAGCTTCACCTTGTCTCCCAAGTATCATCACTCTCCTGCTTATAGAATGATTGTAGAACCCGGAGATGGTGTACAGATTCTCATTCAAAAGATTTGACCATGGCTGCATGAGCTAGCTCCCAGATCGCTTCTAGTAGTGTTCAAGTGTAGTTCTAGGCTGCTAGCTACATGTGTGGAAACTGGTCACTGCTTCTAGTGGTTATTTAAATAAGTACAGGTTTGTTTAATGTTTGATGCTTCAGTGTGAACTTCAAATCGAAGGTTCTATATCTACATTCAACAATGAAATGTAAGTTAGATAAAAAAAAAAATAAAAAAATAGTGAGTTAACATCACCCTCACAAAATTACCAGATCTTTCAATTTGATCATTTTCCTTGCATATGCAGATGCCCGTAACGTACATAATCTTAAAAATAACTATCTGGATCGTTTATTTGCTGGAAATTAGTTTTTTAAAAAAATTAAATTTTAAGAAAGTAAATTTCAAAAAAGTGAATTATTTTCTGATGTTTGGTAGTGTAATGAAAAATAAATTGGAAAACATTCTCCAGTGTTTGGTTATATCATGTAAAATGAGCTGGAAAATAACTTATTAATGTTTTATTTTTTAAAAATTTATTAAAATAATGAGAAACAAATCTTACAAATTAAAAAGTTGAATTAGAATAAAATTGAAAAAAAATATAATTTCATAAATTATCTCAAATAAAATAAATAATAATCAAAATAATAGAGATCAAATCTAAAAAATAAAAAAAAATAAACTATTTTTATATTCTAAACTAGGGGTGATTATTTTTTGTTTGGTTTGGTTTGGTTTTTATAAAAAAAAAATTAACCAAACTGAATTTTTTTTTTATAAAAAAACAGAAACTGAACCAAAACCGGTTCAAACTGACTGGTTTCGGTTTGGTTCAGTTTTTTTGGATAAAAACCAGTTCAAACCGGTTTGGCTCAGTTTTTTCCGGTTTGGCTCGGTTTTTTTCGGTTTGACTAGGTTTTTTTCTGGTTTTTTCCGGTTTGGTTCGGTTTTTTCTGTTTCATACTTATAAAACCAAAATAGAACTGCACCAGTCGGTTTTTTAAAATTTTAATCGGTTTAATTAACTTTTTTTTATATTTTAGTTTTTTTTTTTTTTAGTTTTCTTGGTTTAATCAGTTTTTTAATTTTTTTACTCACCGCACTAAATTTATTGGACCTTTCTAATTATTTGACTAAACTTGACTTAGGTTTTCGGTTCCTCACTTCATAAAACACTGAATATGGGACCCAAAAGAATGATAGATATTGAATTAAGCTATTAAGCCCAGTGTTTATTATGTCTTGGATTAAGCCCATAGACCACCACTCATTCTGAACAATTTTTTTGGATTTTGTGAATTTAGTTCAAATTAACTCATGATAGGTTAAAAAAATATTTATGATAAACATTACAAATAAATAATTTTAACATTACATAAAAAAATCTATTAATAAAAAATAAATAAACAAACAAGAAAATTGTTTTTTTAATTTTTTAAAAATAATATAGTTATCTTTGGGGTAATCCTGGCAGTAGATGTTGTTAAGGTAAGGGATATTGCTCTAAGACAATATGTGTCTTACCGATCTAATTCTATGAAAATAATTTTTTTTCTATATTTTTATTTTTTTAAAAAAATATCATCTTAAAAAAAACACAAAAAAATACTCCCATAATTTATTTAAAATTAAAAAACCCAAAAAAACTATTTTTTGAAAAAAATAAGAAAACTAAAGGACATTGAAATCCTTTAGTTCTCAATCCGAACAAGAGGGATTGAATTTTCCTTATCACTCCGTGCTCCTAAACTTTTCTCGGCAATTGCATGTTTGGAAGTTAAAAAATATATATATAAATTTAGAAACAAATTAAAATAAAAAACAAATCAGATGATATATAAGAAAACAAAACAAATCACCTATGCTAAGAATAGAAGGTTCACAATAAAAAATTATTTTTTTAGCACATTCTATGTTTTTTTTGCACTTAAATTCTACCTTATAAACAAGGACACTATTAATCATATCATCAATACCATTACTATTATTATTTATAATATCATTATGAACATTATAAAAATAAAAATAAATATCATAAATTATTAGAGAAAGCCAATCCACATCTATCTCATCGTAAATGAGATTATTAAAATTTTCATGATACTTGTCCCAATTAAAAAATTGTCTCATTTACTCATGCCACTAAAACATATTGTTAAAATTGACCATGGATTCTATTAAAAACATCATACAATTTTGTTAACATTGAAAAAATAGTAGCTAATAAAAAAAATTCAATAAAAACCTAACATTAAATAATAAAAATAAATAAAAAAAATAAAAAAAAACAAAAAATAAAAAATAAAAAAGTTCTGGTATGTGGGCCATGCATGGGTGACCCAACACGCCTAGCCTTAAAAATCAATTTTTTTTAGGTAAAACTTTTCTTTTAATGAAATTAATTGACACTAAAATCAATTTTTTTCGTAATTGAAATCATGTCACCTTAGATTTTCTCTCTTCATAACTGGAATTTGATCACTCTCTCACCACTTCAACTATGAACTGAAAAATAAAAATGAAGTAAAATTTTGTGGAACCAAAAAGTTACTAAGTCAGAGGATAAATTTTAAACTTTTAGCACAATTTTTCAAACACCAACCCATGGATTGCCATATGAAAAACTCCAGATATTTTTATAATTGTTTTACAATATAATAATGCCATAACTTTTGACCAAAAAAATATCTCAACTCTCTTGAGTAAAACCCTTGTGCGATAGATGAAGTGGATTTAACTCATCTAAAAGAGCAGTAAGCTCCATCTCCAGCCAATATATTATCGTAGCTAGGGGTGGATTACGCGTGGAGTTCAATGAGTCACTACTGGAAGACGAAGAAGATAAGAGGATTTGATCTAAATGGATCGGTATAATTGACTTTGCTTGTGTGTCCTCCTCGTTCATAAGAACAGTAAGGTCAGCCAGCTTGGATCTTCCCTGTGGGTATCATTAATGCTCAAATTGAAAACAGCTTGGAGTAATTTTAGTGTTTTCTTTTGATTTTTTTATAATAGTTTGACCTGGATGTTAACTTTTTAATACACGAAACTAAGATCGAACGATGTGCTTTTGTTTTCAAAATCATTTCTTTTTGGGAGAAGTGACTGAGAAATTCAGTGTTACTTTATAGCATATAGGATTTCTAGGAATTTATCATTTTTTGTATTTTATTATTTTATTGTGTTATTTTAAAGAGGTGTATTGATAAAATAATATTTTAAATAGTGTAAATATAATTTTTTTTATTATTATGTATACTCTAATGAAAAAAAACTATTTCAAAAACAAATTGTATTAGAGAGAAATAAATAAGTGTTTTATTTTTTTTAATGATTTTGATATTATTTTTTTCAACATTGCTACATTTAATTGTGTTATTTTTTTGTTGATCCAATTTTGTTAGTTTTGATTTTTTTAAGAGATATGTTGGCATAACATTTGTGGGAAATAAAAGGTATTTTAACATTTTGTTTAGCTTATTCATTGGAGCATGAAAAACAAGTAAAGAAAAGCCAAAATATTATCTTGTTTTTTTAGCTCTTCATTTAACCATAGTTATCAAACCAGGAGTAGACCTGACCAAGGGGTCGGGTTCCGGGTTTTATGGGTCAATCTAGGTCAACTCGGGTTAACTTGAATCAACCCGAAAAAATTAAGAAAAAATCTAAATGAATATAGGTTATACATGTTGTAAATAATGAAGTTTAAAAGAAGACTTTAAAAGGTTTTTTATCCCGCATTTAAAAGATACCATGTTATCCTTTTAAGTTGAAGTATTTAAACTAAAAATATTTTTTTATCCCACATTGAAAAAACATAATTTTTTTCTTGTGAACATAAAGTATATATATTAAAGAGCTTTAAATCCCACAATGAAAAGATATTATGTTATCCTTTTAAGTTGAAATATTTAAACCAAAATTTTTTTTATTTCACATTGAAAAAACACAACTTTTTTCTTGTGAATATAGAGTATATATACAAAAAGACTTTAAAACTCTCATTGAAAAACATAACTTTTTTTTTTCTATGAACATAAAATATATATATATAAGGGTTTCAAATTACACATTAAAAATTCATAACTTTTTTCTTGGGAACATAGAATATATATATTAAAGGGTTTTAAATCACAAATAAAATATAAATTTAAAAAAAAACTATATTTAAAAAAAATATAAAAAAAAGTATAGGAGAAAAACTATATTTTAAAAAAATACCAGATCTTGTATGAGTTTATCCGGATCGCCCTCATGTTGTTGACCCATTACCTATACCACCAGGAATGAAAAGGCAGATTCAGCCCAAAAAATATTTGGCGTTTTCCCTAAAATCTTTCATGGCCATATCTATAAATTAATGAGAGATGGGGTTGAGTTGATGATCATGTGAGGGCTTTCTTATCCTTCGCACCACCCGAGGAAAAGATAAACTAAATATTTTCTTTGAATATGTTCAAGGAGTGCTTGTTGATTTTATTGAAGTCAACTAGAGCTCATAGAAGTCAACTATGCTAACTATGGATTATATCAACTAGCTTAGCTAGTATTGATGCTGAATTGCATGTGCGGACGTACGCGTTGTCGTGCTCGTGCAAGCAAATCTTCACATTTTACCGTGTTCATGGCATTTAAATAAATATTTTTTATTGGGGATTTTTTTTTAATTTCATACAGATTTTTTAGTTATTGTTAAATTGACTCAAAAATAATTTAAAATTTTAATAAATATAAAATATTATTTTAAAATAATAATAATTAATAAGTATAACACACATGCCTACGAGTGAAAAACATTGCATAGCTAAAAACATTGCATTCTTCCCGTGGAAGGGTTTTGAAATACTCTTTCTACTGATCAACGTGTACATGATAGCATATTAGTTGGGTTCTAGTGAATTATTTTTTTCACCATTATTTTTTTTTCATTGTCTTGGGTTTCACATATCTTATTTCAAAAATTAAATGTGTCTTATTAGTTTATATTTGTATCAATTTTATTTTTTATTGTTTTGATTGTTATTTATTTATTTTAACTTTTTTTAGTTGGATTTTTATTTTAATTTCATCCGTCAACATTTGATTTCATTTAATTCTATTATCTAATTCGGTCTTTATTCTTTTAACCTTTTTTTTTAAATTCTTTTCTTCATTTATTTTATTTTTCAATTTCATCCCTCATTAAATTATTTAATTTAATTTTTATACTAGATTTGATCCTCATTATTTTTATTGCTACTTTTTTTAATCTTTTTTTTTATTGATTTGTTTTTCAATTTCATAATTTGACATTACGTTATTGAGCCTTGAGCTTCATGATTTTTTCTGCTTTCATTTCTATAAGGTTATCTTGACCTTATGTCTTAAGTTGCAAGTTAGTTAAGTTAACCTGCATTGACTTGAATTTTTTCGATATTTTTTTTTTAGTTTTGCCTTTTATTATATAGTTTATTTAAGAGTTGACGTTCATTGTTTTATTCAATTTTTTTTATACAAGGTTATCTCACTCAGATGACTAGGTCTCAGATTTAACACACTAACTCAAGTTAGATATTTTATATATTATAAAAAATGCTATCATCACCTAGATTTTTTATATATTAAAAAAATTTAATCTAGTCCACGACAAATGGGGTAATATATATATATATATATATATATATATATATATATATATATATATATTACGTAAAACCCTTTTTTTTTTATTAAAAATAAAAACAACACTCACATATATATATTTCTAGCTGAGAAACATCCTTTTATTAATTTATTTGAGAGCGGTAACTTTTATTGCATAGCTAGATTGGCCTTAATTTCTTCGGATGATTAAATTACAGAAGGTAGAATATCCAAGAACGCATGCATGCATTTAACGAACATGATGTTATTTATACATCATCAGTTTACACTCATTTGGTGGAAAATTTGAATTTGGCACAATTTGTCCCTACTGACAAAATTGATGAGCTGAATCCCAATTTCTTTGACTGTAGATCGAATTTTAGCATGTTATCCTCCAATTGATAGCCACCAATCACTATAGATGGACTTCCAACCCAATATGATACCACTGTATTGACCCCAGCATCCATAAAACCCAGGCACCAAAGGTCAACACTTTTCTTCGTAATCCTCACCATAGAATTCGATCCAAATATCTTCCAAACCACATCTGGTCTATCCAACACAAGATCTATTATTGGTACAGCAGGTCCCATTTGTGTGTTCTTAACAGCACTCGCAGGGTAGCAGACACTGAATGGCTTAACAGGCTTTGTTGTAGTAAGATTGAAAGCAGATGAAGCTGCTTCCTTCAAAAAAGCCAGAATAAAAGCCTTGTAAATAGAGCTCTGTAACTTCGTGTATGGCACAACAGTGCTGATCTTGGTACCCCCAGAACCAGTCTTACCATTAATGGCCAATAGTGATCTGTTCAAAGCCACCATCTTTCCGTTCACTTTCATGGAAGTCAACCCTATATAATATTCAGAAGAGGGTGTGGGCTTATCTGGTTCAGAATCTTTTCCAAACGGGTTCAAAATGAGAGGAGTGTAAAGAAGTGCTTTTGAGAGGTCAATCCCTGGCAAAAAATTATAAGGCCCATTGCTACCAAAAAGAGCCACGCCAGGTTGAGATTTGGATCCTGACAAGCAGATGGCAAAACAATTTGGAGAAGAAGAGAAGACTTTATTGATCTGTATCGGGATAGATATATTTGAGTCCCCCAAGGCTGCTAAGCCAGTGACACCTTTAGCCAGGCCTTTGAGAAAACCAGTTCGAGCACAAGAAAAGATGAAATTATTGATCAAAGTAAGAGAACCTTGAGTGTTGGGCAAGGCGAAGGAGTCAATAAGGGCAGTGTTGAGGCCATTAACTTTTCTGTAGTCAACAGGTTTGATGGGGTTATCAGGGAGGAAGAGGAAAGAGTTGTTACCACAATTTGGACTTGGCGGACCGTCGCAAAGGTCCAAGCATGCATAAGCGCCAAGTAAATTAGCGATGGAACTGTTACAGGGGACATGTTGGTAAGTAGAGGAAGTGTAGTCGTCGCAATTTACCCAGGTGTATGTAGCGCCAAGGTCCAAGAGCAATTTGGTGAGCTTGAGAGGGGTTTGTAGGTATGCAGTGATGACATATTGGCTGGTTGAATGGTCCTTCTGGATCGGTGTTTGGAGGGGAAGAGCTGCCTGAGAAGAGATAAAAGATAGGAAGAAGAAAAGACTTAGAAGAGGGACGGCAAGCTTTGCCATTAACATATTTTTGTGTGTGTTGAGAGTAGGATTAATTGTGATCAAGCCAACGATGTGAAAATGAGTTATTTATAGAGTTCTTACACTCGAAGAAATGCATGAAATGAATCTCGTGAAGTCCCCATGAGCTTTAAGTGAAAGCATAGATGGTGGCATATCGTTTAGGAATTAAATAAAACTGGGTAAAAACCAGCTGCTTTACCGTACATTGTTTATATAAATAGTCTAGCTATCCTTCTATTTTCTTTTTCTTTTTTTAATATCAAAAGTGTGAGAAAGTCTTGTAAAATGTCAAAAGCAAGACAAAGTCATTATGGACTGTATTTCGGCCATTAAAAAATTGTTTTTATTGTCAGAAGTTTTATGAAAAATTCTATCGAGTTGTTTTTTATTCCTTTCTTGTTTTAAAAAATAGATCAGGGTTAAAAGATGATTTTTTCCATGGTTTGAATGTATTTTAAAACCAATTTTAAGGTGATTTGAGTTATGAGATTGATTTATTAAGATAATAAGATTATTATGAGGTGTTTTAATATAAAAATTACACTGAAAAAAAATTTTAAGTCCAAAAAACTCTAGTTTAATTTTTCGACCACCTCTTGTATGGTTAAAAACTAGTGTGGTAGACTATATGTAATCTGTCTTTATCTTTTTTATATATAAAAAATAAATAAAGGTAGATAATAACTTCTATTTCCAACAAAAAATAGTCATGTGAGCTTGCTCTTGCAGGCCTTATATGTGACTCTTTTTTTTCATCAGGCTAGATGTGCTAGGTAATTTAAGCCCAAACATGTCTTTTGTTTATTGAACTCGTTATATTTTTTCTGTTTTTTTTTTAAAAAGTAAACTTCAATAAAATAAGTAACTTTAAAACATATTAAAACATCATTTTATTAGATATTCAATTTATATTTAATTTTTTATGACATCTTAGGATGTTTTTTATAAAATTATCAAAAGCTTTTTTCATGTATCCCTTCATGATTTGTTTATATTTTTTCTTAAATTTTATTTGTTTTCTTTTCAACATAGGGTTTTTTTAAGTATTGCATGATTACATTAAAAAATAGATTTCAAAATGTTCTAGTGTATTTTTCTTATATATATATGTTCTTAAAGCATCCGTGATATAATCATCAAAACAATACTTTCTTTTATTAAACTATACTTTTATGATTCTGTTAAATTGTTTACTTCAAAAAATAAACTAAACCTAAGATATAGGTTCTTGTTAAATATTAAGTGCACTAAACTGATCCGTATTAAGATTTTATATAAAGAGATTGCTCGTGTATATATTAAGATCCATTAAGAAACTATGTAAGTAATTCATAGAATTAAAATCACCATATTATCTTGATATGGTCAACCTCAGTTTCATCCATGAAGATTCAGCCAGCCTTGGTTTTATCATGTGTGTGAACTCGACCCAATTCTAATGGAGGTGGTTTTGGTCTAAAAAGGTCAACCCAAGTTTGGTTGATTAATGGCAGCATAAGAGGTATGTGTAAGCTATATTTTGAGTCTTGTATTGGCCTTAATTATGTGTATGGGTTTAGGAATTATTAGGTTTTGATTTGGAAAGGATTAGTTAAAGTGTTAGAGTATTTTTCTTACAAGGATTTATAAAAAATCCTAACTACAAAAGGACACTTTTTTGAATGCTTATGCATGAGGGAGATTTTCTTGAGTAAAAGGGAGCATATTTGTAGTAGCAAAAATTGAATTGACGGGAGAATTGTTGTGTTTCCTTTATTTGCAAGGATTTTAAGTATAACTTGGAAAGTTAGAGGCGGTTATCGTATGGAAATCTTTCCCATAATTATTTATCCATATTCAACAAGGGTTCCATGCAAATTATGCCATGTAGAAGGCAATTATAAGAGGGAAAGATTACTTGGTATTGTTTTTCCTTATTTTACCAGGATTTTCTTGTCTACAAGGATTCTTATAGAAAGCTATTTAAGGAGATTAAGTCGCCCTTATTTATTTCTAAATTTGATATGTAACTCCCAAGTAAATTCATGTATTTTGATTTATATTTTTTTAAAAAAGGAGGATGAATAATTAATTAAATAATAATAATAATAATAGAAATAATAGAAATTAATGGAGTAGAAATTATTATCTAAGGAGGTTAATGTTGGACAAGGATAAAATTGAATAAGTCAATCTTTTGAGCTAAATGGTTATAAAACAAAACAAGCAAGTCCTTAAATGAAAAGGGGGAAAAACTTGTAAATATATAAACAAGTGGGAAGTGGGAAATTAGCCATATTGGCTGGCCATATTAGGGCTTGAGAGGGAGAAGAAATTGAGTGAAAATTTATCAAAGTTCATCCAAAACAATTCACAAAAAAGAAGAAGAAAATAGAACTAGTGATTAAAGTATACTAGGAAGGGTTGGAATAAGAAAATCTCAAAAGAGAAACAAAGGGATTTTTTCTTAAAAGGGGTGGCATTGAGAGGAAAATAAAGGGGGAAGGAGGAAAGAAATTTTATGGTGATTGCAAGCTTCCCATTTCTTATTTTCTTTGAGTTAAAAGGTAACAAATCCTTTCCTCTCAATTAAATTGATGTATTTAGTGTGTTAAGATTTCATTTAATTGTATTGGTGTATAGTTATGGTATGAATTATGAGGTTGAATGAGTTAATCTATGAAATTATGATGAATTAATGTTTAAATAAATGAAATAATTATGGGTAATGTTTCAATTTGTAAAATTGAAGAAAACTTATTGGTTTTTTTTAGAAGGGTTTCGGCCTAGAAAAAAAATAAAAATATTGAATCAATAATCAATAATTAAATGAATTATGTGGTAATGTTGATGATGAAGAAATTATATTAGTGATGAATTGATATTGTTGATTGATAATTAAATGAATTATATGGTAATGTTGATGATGAAGAAATTATATTAGTGATGGATTGATCTTGTTGTTTGATAATTAAATGAATTATGTGGTAATGTTGAAGATGAAGAACTTAAATAGACTAGTTTATTCAACTTGTACTCTGTTGTGTAATTATTTTCTAATTATGATGGTGATATATATATATATATATATATATATATATATATATATATATAAAAGTACGAAGTTAATATCGTTTGTTTAATAATAATATTTAAAAGATTAAATATGATTGAAGAAAGTATATTAAATCTATAATCTATGATTTTTGTGTATAATTGTTAAGATAATTGTCTTTCTTCATTTTAGTTAACTTGATTATTCTTTGAATTGATACGTTAGAGAATGTGAAATATTGTTGATTGAAAAATATTTTATTAAGATTAAAAAAAAATACTGAATTGTGAAAATGGTTTATTAGAGACTGGTGTTGATATTGTCGATAACTTGGAATATGCTAAATTAGGGGAAACCCTGCCAAATTTTTTGTAAAAAAAAATTCATGAATTCCAGATAAATTGTTAGAAATTTTAGGGATGTTACATGATAGGTTCAAATGCTAAAACAAGATATGAGTATCAACAATTAAAATAATGAATTTCCATGCTTGAGAAAGATACGAAGAGCGATAACACTTTCTTATTTCTATTAGGAAGTGGTTTCGACTACAAGGACTTTCTTAAGCAAAGAAAGATGTTCTTGGGAGCTAAGTTAATTATTGTAATGGTTAGATCATTTGTTTGGACTATTGTTGTTTTTATTTAAGTATTTTAGAGCTTTTAATTTTAGTATAGGACTTTGTTTTAGTTTGGGTTTGTTTTGACCTAAAATCAATGTTTTAGGACTGTTTTAGGCATCGGACTTGTTTTAGATGACTATTAGTGTGGGTCCATTGATTTGAAACCTAATAAATATCCATTAGGGTTATTTAGAAGGATTATATATATTTTTTATGGCTGTTAGATTTTAATAGTCTCTTATTATGGAATAATTCAGATATTGCTTGGTGAAATCATGTTCTTTGTTGGGACAAAGATAAACAACTAACTTAATAAGGAATAACTAACTTTGTGGTGTTTTTACATACTTTAGTTTCTTGCATGGCTATAAACAATGAGTTCAAGTTCTTTTCCAATATCTTTAATTCTTAGGTACATGTTATCTTTAGGTCAAGGACTTTATCCAGACCTGAATATCAGCTTTCTTGGGTTATTTATCTACTTCATTGTGAGTTTTAGGATTGTAATCCTAAAAGTTTGCATCAGTTGATATCAGAGCTAGACTCTAAAAATCAGGATATACCTTTATGAAATTTTTATATTTTATATTTTGCTTTTAAATTTCTCTTTGATTTCAATCTTCTACCCCTTCTTTTACTTACGACATTTGCTATTATAAAAAAGAAGTGTACTCGTTGGTTTCATTACTTTCTATAAATCAGTAACACTAAATTAAAAAAAAAATGTTAAAAAGCTAAAGATTTAGATTTGTCGCAAAAACAATAATACAAAGGAGATTCAATCAAACCACATTGAAATCATTTCAAAATTGATATTCTAATAATTATGGGTTCAATAACATCAAATATTAAATTTAAGGTAAGTTGGACGTTGTTTAGTTTGCATTTCAAATTCGAGTATTAGATTGCATCAACGATCCTAATCTACATCAATTTATAAAACATGTTTTGCAACTATTTAAATCAACCTAATTAGTATGCTTAAGTTAAATTTGAGATATTTGAGTGTTGATAAAGTCATTTTCATTAGTTTTGCATTTGATTTATTTTTTGTCTTAAAAAGCATTCACATTTCATACGATTCGTTTGCTACTCGTGAAGTCATAATCTTAGTTTGTCTTTGTTTGTTTTCATATATTTCTTGGTTCTTGAGTCATTACACATATTTGGTTTGCACTACTAAATTGTTCTATTTGGTTGTGTTTAATTTCAGTTTTAAAAGGGCTAAAAGATGAGCCAAGAGGAAAAATGCATAGTGAGCATATTAGAGTAAAAAGTCTAATTATATAAAACACGAGAAGAGTATAAATATGTGAGGGAGTGAGTGAGGAAATAATATTTTTATCAAAACATATTTTGCATATTTAAAGATGTTGGACAACACCAACACTATACCACTAATTGAAAATTAGACTCTTTAAATTCAAGCCTTATCACAACAAATGGAAATATGACCATGGTAAAAAAAATTTGGAGAATAAGATGGAGACAAGAGAGAGATGCGATGCTAAAATTGATAGTTTGCAAAATAGGACTGATCAAAATTAAAACAATCAGGAGGTGTAAAAGTTTTGTTAGTCACGATGTTAACGATGATTTTGATAAGATGAGTGATGAGAATTATGATAATGAATCTTTAGGCCATGGAAATTAGTTTGGGAAGTCTAGAAACCATAGGCATGAGCGAATTAGAAATGATGGGCAATTCATCCAATGAGATGACTTGGGTAATTTCGAGTACCATGATGGGGTAGATAGGAGTTTGGGAAGCATTAAGATGAAAATTTCTTTATTTTAAAAGAAAAATGATCTCGATACATATTTAGTGTAGGAGAAGAAGATGAGGCTTATATTTGATTGTTTTAACTATTTGAAAGGTAAGAATGTTAAGCTTGTTGCATATGAGTTCACGAACTATGCCATTATGTGGTAGGAACAACTTGTGTTAAATCACGAAAGGAATCCTAAGAGGTCTGTTAAGACTTGGGAGGAAAAGAGGACTATTATGAGAAAATGATTTATCCTTAGTCATTATTATAGGGATTTGTACCTAAAGTTGTAGTGTTTGAGCTAATGAGCACCACAAGAAGATGAAGATTGTGATTATTCAAACTAATATAGTGAAGGGTAGAAAGGTCATTATGATTAGGTTCTTAAATGAACTGCATCGCGAGATTATGAATATTATAGAGTTAGAGGATATGGTGCACATTACAAAAAAAATAGTGAGATAACTCAAGCATAAAGGTAGTTAATGATCAAGCCAACCATTGGGTTCATCATCTCCATAATAGTGAGATTCCTTCATGTTACACGCCTTCTTATTATGCCTTTTACATATCTTGCACCATAGTGAAAGATTCATTTAGACAATAAAGCTCGAAATATGTTGGCCAATCTAAGCTCACAACTAAAGAAATTCTTCGCGTTGAATTATTGTAATGGCTAACCTAAGTTCATAACTAAAGATAATATGATGCAAATTGTGTTAATTTGGCTATAGGTACTAAAGATAATATGACTTGTGTTAATTTGACTATAAGTACAAATTCCTTTATATAATCTGCATAGGTTTGGGTGTAACCTCTCGTCACAATTACTATGTAAATCTAGCAAATTGGTTTGGTATATCAATGGTTGAGGGATTCTAACTTACACAAAGCATTTGTTGGATTCTCATCTTTAGCTTCTTTATGTTCATCACCATTTTGATCCAAAATTATATCACTCAAATCCAATTCAATTTATTCTTATTTGTTTGGTCTAACTTGTGAATCATGATTAGGAATATCTCCAATATAAGGATATGGTATCTTTTTGGTTGAATTAAACATTTAGTCAAGAGCATCCTAAATAATGAATTGGCTTGATATATTAGTTTTGAAGGATTCTAACTAAAAAGATGAAAATTGTGATTATTCAAACTAATATAGTGAAGGGTAGAAAGGTCATTATGATTAGGTTCTTAAATGAACTGAATCGCGAGATTGTGAATATTATAGAGTTAGAGGATATGGTGCACATTACAAAAAAAATAGTGAGATAACTCAAGCATAAAGGTAGTTAATGATCAAGCCAACCATTGGGTTCATCATCTCCATAATAGTGAGATTCCTTTATGTTACACGCCTTCTTATTATGCCTTTTACATATCTTGCACCATAGTGAAAGATTCATTTAGACAATAAAGCTCGAAATATGTTGGCCAATCTAAGCTCACAACTAAAGAAATTCTTCGCGTTGAATTATTGTAATGGCTAACCTAAGTTCATAACTAAAGATAATATGATGCAAATTGTGTTAATTTGGCTATAAAACTAAAGATAATATGATGTAAATGGTGTTAATTTGGCTATAGGTACTAAAGATAATATGACTTGTGTTAATTTGACTATAAGTACAAATTCCTTTATATAATCTGCATAGGTTTGAGTGTAACCTCTCGTCACAATTACTATGTAAATCTAGCAAATTGGTTTGGTATATCAATTGTGAGGGATTCTAACTTACACAAAGCATTTGTTGGATTCTCATCTTTAGCTTCCTTATGTTCATCACCATTTTGATCCAAAATTATATCACTCAAATCCAATTCAATTTATTCTTATTTGTTTGGTCTAACTTGTGAATCATGATTAGGAATATCTCCAATATAAGGATATGGTATCTTTTTGATTGAATTAAACATTTAGTCAAGAGCATCCTAAATAATGAATTGGCTTGATATATTAGTTTCGAAGGATTCTAACTAAAAAGATATTAAAAAAATAAAACATTTATTATAGTCATATCTTTTTCAACTGCTATGTGTCCATCATAACTTTTATCCAAAACTATATAACTCAAATTCAATTCAAAATTTTCTTGATTTTCTGGTCCAACTTGTTAATCACCACTACTAGAATTCAAATTTATGTCTAGAAAATCATTATCTAGAGTTTGAATCTTCTTCCAACACTCCTTTTGAAGTTTAAGCTTAAAGAAAAAAAAAACATGGTGTTTTTATGACAAAATATAACCATTATGATAAATATTTGTTGATTTGAATATTGGTGATAACATTTATATTTTTTTTAATGATTGACATACATAAAAAAATATATATATATCTATTGCACTTGTTAAGTTGGTGATTACAAGATGCATAAATGCAATACAATAAAAAAAGAAAAAAGAAAAAAAAAGGGAGATGGTAAATTTGGTACTGCTAGAGCACAAATTGCATGTTTTGATTCAAAGATTCAAAAACAAAGCAAATGTTTAAAGTATATCAAAAACCATGTTCTTAAGTTGGAAGAAAATACTTTTCTTATTTTTCTATTGAAGGAATGAGAGATATACAATATATATACATAGTTATTGGAGAAGAGGGAGGTTTTTTTTTTTTTTTTCCAAAATAAATATAGGGATAAGGTTTCTTTTTTAGGGAGATATATAGATGGGATCTAATGTGCCCTTTTTATGGTTTTGGGTTGCTCAAGGGTGGCCGCTTGTGATGATTTAGTGGAGGAAAGGAGAAGGGCCATGTGCGGTGGCTGGTTTGAAAATGAGGGGTTGTTGTGTTTGTGTGTTGTTTGGGTAGTATTATGGCTAATAAATCAAAGGCCAGATGAGGGCTGCTATACTGTCTCCTTTTTCTTTGTTTTTGCTGAGAGAGTGAGGGAGCTTTTTCAATGGTTGTTTTTCTACTGTGGACAGGTTTTCATTGCGAGATACCAGAGAGAGAGACAAGAGTTTTTGTGTCTCCAGTCTGAGGGAAAGAGGAAGATGAGGGGTTGTCATAGAAAAACCCATGAACAGGGAGTTAATCACTTTTTTTTTTTTAATTTTAACTGGGAGCAATCAATCCGACTCAATTGCCATAAATTTCATTTTTCATTTCTATTATATTCTTAATTATATCAATTTAGACTATTAAATTTAACCACGGTTATAAATTTATCTTTTAACTCTAAAAATTATGCAATTTTAACCAGTCAAACTTTTAATTTTGATTTTTTTTCTCTAATTAAGCTCCTAATTGACTTTTTAATTTGGCAATTTGTTCATCATTGGTTCTTTAATGTTTCTAATCGTAGCTAAATTAAAGTCAAATTAAGTTCTTCTTCTTTAATTTCTCTTCCAATAAGTATTCATTTGCAATCCAAACCATTCTTGGATTTAATTGAACTTTCCAAACTTAATTTTCAATTATAAAACTCAATTATTGGTCCAATTTTGGCCTAACTATATTCTTTGTTTTCATTATTTTTTTAAACTCTTTTTTTTGTATTTCTATATATTTTTTATGGTTATTCCTAACTTAATTTGACACACAAAAATAATGATGAAATGATTACAATCGACAAGATACACTTTTTTTTTTGGCATTCTTCTAATTTTTTTAATTATAAACAAAAATTGGTGTAAAAAATTAGTTATGACACAATTTAATCTTACTACTAGCAAAACATGTCAGCAGGGATAGAAAACTCTATTGATTAGTTTTTAATTATTATAAAAAATAAAATAGAAAACCAGAATTCAGGATTTGAGGAGCCCATCTTTTCTAATAAGGTTAAGGGTCCTGCAAAGGTTTATAGATTCTGGCTGTGAGGTACGGATGCATTCTAGTACTCAACAAAAAAACATAGGATAACCGCAGGTTCAGGTGCTGCCCTCGTATAGTTTCTACCATACTGGGGTCCTTTACATGGTTTGTGTGGTCTTAATGGAGTTAGCCTCAGGCCACATGGTATTAACAACCCGACCACTTCGTTAATTTAGAATAAACTCTTTAAAACTAATTAGATTATGAAAACAGATCGGTGAAATAAGCCTAATCTATAGGCCATTATGATAAATTATGTGCAAATTCTCTGCTTCTCTATTTTTTTTAATTAATGTGAGTATCCGGGCCAGCTTGCGCGTATCTTAACTAATCCCACGGGCCCTGAAGTTAACAATCATGTAAGCCTCCAGTAACCATCATATTAGCAATCGCATGACTCGAACTTGAAATCACAGAAAAAGTAAACCCTTTAATCCCAAGTTTTTATCACTAGATCACCTACTAAATGATCTCTGTTTCCAATCATTCTTTAGTTAGGTGTTATGTGGTAAGATCTATGTAACATTTCGCATGCTCTCCAAGCTTTATGATGGCTAATTGATCCTATAGAAACTTGGATTTAATGTTCAGTTCTGTAAAGCATGAATGAGAAACTGCCCACCAAAAGAATCAATTTCTTTCGCAGAGAAGGTCGCCGTAGAAAGTTTTGCTGAAAGTGGCGGGGGGAGTATGTGAATTAGCTGCAACCACTCCATGAACTTTCCTATCTATGTTGTCTGGTTAACGTTGTCAGCTTTCCATGCTGTCCTTTTCTTTTTCCTTCTTTTCAGAAAAACCTCGCCATCTTTTTCTCTTGAATTTTGTTTAAGCATCTCAAAATTTAAGCTTTTCCCACTGTTTTCCCAGATCCAGTACATTCGAAAGAGGGCTTTTATTTTTTATGTCAAGTGTCGTCGATGCTGGCAGTTATACCCCAACTTCCACGGCGAGTTGAAAGCGGTGCGTTTTCTTTGTTTCCTTTCCTATAAGGTGTTATCCATGATTCTGAGGACTGCTGTGAACAACTTCAGATGTCGTTTGGCATTCGTTCTTTCCGGGTGTTTGCAATTCTTAGAGCATTCATTATTTGCAGCACACAAAACAACACAAATTTGAAAACACATAAAATTCGTGGCATTCAAACTACGTTGGAATAACCTAGCATGCCTATTTCTTCTACGTTGGATTCAGTCAACTATTTCTATTCTTCGTCATCTTTGCTGAATAACCTGGCACTTAAGTTGGTCTTGAACGAGATAGGAGCAGTACACATAAAGAAGGAAGTTTGTTACAAGCAACGGGTGCATATAAAGAGGCTGTTTGTTTAAAGATGGAATGTCGCGACTTTAGAGTTCTAGAGACCTTCCCAGGTTTTGATGTTTGCCAAGCTAATTGTTTTTTATTTTTTCATTTTAGGTTGGAATCTGTGGGGTAGAGCTTCCTCATGAGTTTTCATGTTCTCTACTTCTGGATTTCTATCCTTCTTATGGAGTTTGTGTAGGAACACAAGAAAAACAAAAAAAAAGTTCACAGGATCTACGGACGTTCGTTCGTCAGAGGAAGAATGTTAAAGAATAAGGACGAGGATGCAAAGTTGTTAAAAGAAAACGGATGATTTGTTTGCCTTGTTTTTCAGCTATAGTCAGTTATGCATTCTTTTCCTTTATAACAACTTAGTTAACCATGCTGCTGGTGTGGAAATAATTTCCTTTTGCATGGGAAAGGCTGACTCATCAGCCTTGATACGTGTATATATATTCCTTCTGTTTCTTCATTGTAAAATGAAATGAGACAATCAGAATAATAAAACTGCATTGAAAGTTAGCAGCCAAAACGTCTTTGTTCTCTGTTTCTTTCTTTTCTTTTGGTTTTCAGCCTCTGCAACCCTCAACATTTCTATCATGGTATCAGAGCTTCGGTCATTTAACTAAAAATGAAAAAAGATGCTGAAAATCAACAAACACCACCATTTACTGCAAAATCAACCTCACGTTTCCATAACCTCTCTGACCCAAACAATCCATACCGACTTGATCATGGTGACACGTCAGTTCTTGGTTTGGTGACTGATCTCTTAACCACAAAAAACTATGTTACTTGGGCAAGAGCCATGAAGAGGGCCCTTAGAGCCAAGAACAAACTTGGTTTTATTGATGGCAGTATCACAAAACCTTTAGATCCCAACGATCCTCTTCTAGAAGCATGGGAAAGATGCAACGACATGATTGTTTCATGGATTCACAACTCTGTAAGTTCTTCAGTAAAATCTTCTTTCATCCTTGTTGACAATGCCTATGATATTTGAAATGAGCTTTGTGAGAGACTTACCAAGCAAAATGGTCCACGAATATTTCAACTAAAAGGGGCTCTGGCCAACTTAACTCAGGGAAATGATTTAGTCAGTGTTTATTATGGAAAGCTGAAAACAATTTGGGATGAGTTAACCTTACATTGTCCCTTGCCAGAGTGTTCTTGTGGACAGATGAAGATGCTGATTGATCGATACCAACAAGATTGTGTAATTCAGTTTCTCATGGGTCTAAATGAAACATATTCCAATGTAAGGGATCAGATCATGCTAATGGATCCCATACCACAAGTCAGTAAAGTCTTTTCTCTTATTCAGCAGCAGGAGAAACAACACCAGATGTTATCTCATGCATCTACTCCTGAATCAATGGCTTTTCTTGCCAAAAACACATCCACAACCTTCAGGTCATTTAACAGACCCTACTGTCCACACTGCAAGATTCAAGGGCATCTCTTAGAAGATTGTTTTAAGCAGGAAATGCCACACCACCTACTTGCAGCCACTGTCACATGAGTGGTCATCTGGCAGAGAAATGTTACAAGTTAGTGGGGTATCCTCCTGGCCATAAATTGCATAACAAGGGAAGACGACCAAATATACATGCTAGACAATCCAACGTCATTGTAGCTGAAGATTTTCCCAAGAATCAAGTTGACAAGATGAATTTAATTTCAAATCAGTATAAGAAAATCTTGCAGTTGCTTCATGAGAAACACAATCCAGCAGACACTCATCCTCCAATGGCTAACTTCACGAGTCTACCATCAATGTCTGGTATCACAACTTGCCTCTCTA